>NC_057801.1:633423920-633723920 GCF_018294505.1 Triticum aestivum
CTCCTCCTGATGAACAGGACCCCCGTTTCGACCGTAGGAGGTCCGTTTCGTCCGTTTTGCGGTACGCCACACCCCTCCCGATCAATAGGACCCCCGTTTCGACCGTAGGAGGTCTATTTCCTCCGTTTTGCGGTACACCAGGCCCCTCCCGATCAAGAGGACCCTGTTTTGAACGTGGCCGGTCGAACACAAGGACGTTTCATCTGTTGTATGGTACGCCAGGCCTCGTTTCCATCGCCTGTTCCGTCCAAGCCCTCCCGATGAACACGACCACGCATTCCGTTCCGACCCAGCCGATTGGCTCCCCATGAACACGACGACGACGCTATTTCTCCGTTCTGACCCAGCCATGTACGTATGCGCGAGTAGGCGTTAGAGACCCTGCCCGTATGTACGTATGTGGCCGTATTTTCTTTCTTGCACCCTCGCCGTTGTACGTACGTGTACATGCTACGTGCGCGCCTCTACATCTACGACACGTGCGCGCCTCTACATCGACCAGTATGTACATACACGTTCGCGACCAGAATGACAATGCTGCGTACGCTTCGACCAGGTGGGTCTCGACTGTTAGGCACTTTCTTGCGTACAAAGATGTAGCTGGTGGGTCACATCAGTCAGGGGGCGAATCGTTTTTTTGCCCGGACGCACTTCCTTGCGTGCGACGATGTAGCTGGTGGGTCCCAGCAGTCAGGGGGGAAACGTTTTTTTCGCAAAATATGGTGGCCCATCCGGTGGGTCCCCGCTGTCAGGTGGAGGAATAATTATTTTGCGCGTAATAAGGAGGCACTTCCTTGCTACGGCCATGGACCCAGCTGTAAACCTCTCCAGGTACAGTCCACGTCCGATGGAAGCCGTTCCTTGACCACGTTGACCATGCCGCGCCGAGAGCACCAGGGCAGTGGACGACGGCAAGACCTAGAAAGGGGACGACGCGGAGCTGGGGAAGACGCAGCAGTGGATGCCCACGCGTAGAGGAGTACAAGGGTTCACTGGTTCGCTGCGGTGTGAGGCTGCCGTCGCCGCAGAATAACAGGGGGTGTGGGTGAGTAGAGGGATGGCCTGGCCAACGGTGGGAGTAGTAGGGGGCGGTGAGGCCTCCGCCGCATCGCAATCGACCACGGGAGGCAGGAGCACGAGGCACGATCGGTGCTGGTTTGCGCGGCTGGAGCAAGAAGACCAGAGGTTGAAGAAGCAGTACGACCGTTGGATGGACATCGTACGGTCACTGGAGCTAGAACCGTGCATATTGACTAAGTTGACAAAGCCCTCCGTCCGCGTCAAATTAGTTGGCCCACAAGTCAGCCTGCCACTATACTGGGTTCCAGCTAACAGGGGGAGTATTCATTTTTTTTGTGCGTAATAAGGAGGCACTTCCTTGCATGCGAAGATATAGTTGGTGGGTCCGAGCTGTCAGCGGCGGTAACGTTTTTTTCGCGAAATACTGAGGCCCTTTCGGTGGGTCCCCGATGTCAGGTGGAGAAATCATTATTTTGCGCGTAATAAGGAGGCATTTCCTTGCGTGCGGCTGTGGACCTAGCTGTCGGCCTCTCCACGTACAGTCCACTTCAGATGCATGTCGGTCATTGACCACGTTGACCAGGCCGCACCGAGAGCACCAGGGCGGTGGACGACGGCGAGGCCTAGGAAGGGAATGACACGGAGACAGGGAAGACTCAGCAGTTGTTTCCCACGCGGAGGGGAGTACGACTGAACGAGGGTTTACTGGTTCGTCTGCTATCGCCGGAGAATAACAACAGGTGTGGGTGAGTAGAGGGATGGCTAGGCCAGCGATGAGAGTACAGTGGGGCGGTGAGGCCTGCGCGGTAGCACAGCCGGCCGCGAGGAGGAGGGAGCAAGCAGTCCCGCCGGCGCTTGTTTGAGCGGCCGGAGCAGGAAGAGCAGAGATTGAAGAAGCACGACGGCCGTTGGATGGCCATCCAACAGTCACTGCTTGTGCCTCAACCTTTTTTTAGGGAAGCCTGAAATCTGTGCAAAACAGCATACAGCCCATCTGCCATTATTTCTAATAATTTACAGCCCATTTGCTAATTCTTAAGGTTTTGTTTGGAGGCCATATTCTTTTTGTTAGCATTACAGCCCATATTGTGGCCACGCTTAAAAAATTATACGAAATTTTGCATATTTCGGTGCGGTCCGAACTGTTTTTAATCCCAAAATTTCGACTCACATTCAAACTGAATTTAAAACTAAATGTATATCAATATAAAATCCAACAAATTCTTCACGCATAAAAATTAATGTAATTTAAAATTTCGAAATGAAAACAAAGATATTTGAAACTAATTGCCGCTTTGATGTGTTTTAAAAATATACAACCCATTTCTCATTACTGATGGGCCATTTTCTCGGCCAGCCGAATGAAAGCTCTCCTTGTCTTGAAAGATTTGCAGCCCAACAGGGCTGACAAAGCGACTTACTTGGCAAATCACAAAAAAACTGGGCTGTGGCCGTGGACCCAGCTGTCAGCCTCTCCACGTACAGTACTCTTCTGATGGAAGTCGTTTCTTGACCACGTTGACCACGTCGCGTGGAGAGCACCATGGCGGTGGACGACGGTGAGGCCTAGGAAGGGGACAACGCAGAGCCGGGGAAGACGTGGCAGTGGAAGCCCGCGCGGAGAGGAGTACGAGGGTTCACTGGTTCGGCTGCGGTGTTAGGCTGCCATCGCCGCAGGGCCTGGCCAGCGGCGGGAATAGTAGGGGGCGGTGAGTCCTCCGTGGTAGCACAGCCGGCCATGGGAGGCAGGAGCATGAGGCACGACCGGCGCTGGTTTGGGCGGCTGGAGCAAGAAGACCAGAGGTTGAAGAAGCACTAGGGTCGTTGGATGGACATCGTATGGTCACTGGAGCTAGAATCATTCATATTGACTAAGTTGACAAAGCCCTTCGTCCCCGTCAACTTAGTAGGCCCACAAGTCAGCCTCCCACCAAGGTGGGCCCCAGCTAGCAGGGGGAGTATTCATTTTTTTGTGCGTAATAAGGAGGCACTTCCGGTGGGTCCGAGCTGACAGCGGGGGGGACGTTTTTTCGTGAAAAACGGTGGCCCGTCAGGTGGGTCCCAGCAGTCAGGGGGCAAACATTTTTTTTCCAAAATACAGTGGCTCGTCCAATGGGTCCCTGCTGTCAGTTGAAGGAATCATTATTTTCCACGTAATAAGGAGGCACTTACTTGCTGCGGCCGTGGACCCAGCTAAGACTCTCCACGCACAGTATACTTCCGATGGAAGTCGTTCCTTGACCACGTTGACCCCGCCACATTCCGTTACATGCCTGCGTCCATGGGCGTGGTGCGTCCCCACTGTCAGCCTCTCACGTACAGTCATCTTCCGATGACTCTCGGTTGTTAACCATGTTGACCACACCGTGCCGAGCGCACCCAGACTGGAACGATCCGGAGATGGGGAAGACGGGGCAGTGGAGTCGCACATGGAGAGGAGTGGGAAACTTCACTGGTTCTGGTGCGCGGCAGCATAGCCGCGGTGCCGCCCACGGGAGACAGGAGCAAGAACAGAGGTTGAAGAAGGAGCACGGCTATTGGATTAACATCCAACGGTCCAGCTGCTAGAATCATTTGTTGATTAAGTTGACAAAGCCGTGCGTACACGTCCGCTTAGCAGGGCCACAAGTCAGTCACCAAATCTGACGGGTCCTAGCTGTCAACGGGATGAATAATTTTTTTCGCAAAACAAGGAGGCACTTCCTTCCGTGCGAAGATACAGCCGGTGGGTCCCAGCTTTTAGGTGGAGGAAACATTTTTTCAGCTTAATAAGGAGGAACTTTCCTTGCGTGCGACCATGGACCTCATGGGTCCCAGCCGTCAGGCTCTCCACGTATAGTTCTCTTCCGATGACTCTCGTTTGTTGACCATGCCTCACCGAACACAGCGAGGCGGTGGACAACGGCGAGGCCCCGGACGGGAAAGACTCGGAGATGGGAAAACGCGGCAGTGGAGTCGCAGATTGAGAGGAGGAGAAGGGTTATAACTGGTTCTATTGCAATTCATATCAAACTCAGGTTCACAGGACACGTTCATATTCATAGCCAACATTCACTATCAACAACTCAAAAGATTCATATATACACAAGCTCAGCATATCTATGCATCCCAATGATTGATAGATCACACGACAATATTCATACATAATTCACAAAAAGATTCAGATATACACATGTTCAGTATGTTTATGCATCCAAATGATTGAGATCACAGCCAATATGATCCATGGATGAACTTTAATTACCTAGGGTACAGGCTGGTAAATGATGTTCAATCAGAGGTACTTCTTGCTAAAATTAGTTCTTGTACGAGTAAACTTTCGAGTACATAAGAGGCAGCACAGACAATCTGCACTTTGCTTGTAGGTTTATCCTCGAATAGTGGCCTCGTGCTAACGGAGGTTTGAGCAACTTGGCCACTACTTTCATCCAACTAGTTTACTGGCTCATCTTGGTCCTGTATCTCACCAAAATTCTACATTGCAGACAAGAAAGGAGGCGGTTGAGAAAATGAACCACCCAAATTTTTTGTGCAGTTCAACTGAAATGGAGCATCCTTGGCGTGCAGACTGATTAAGTCCCAGATGAATATACGCGTCAACCAACTTGTCTGGAATCTTTAGACTCCATGCCATATAGTTCGGTACCATATGTGTCGATAACCAAAAGGCCCAGGTTGGGACCAAAGACTGGACTGTGTTTGTCTGGGCTATGCACCAAGCAATATTTTTGGCGTTCACTCTCCCAATACTTGGAGTTTGACAATTGGTTGACGCTGGTTGATACTCGAATGAATATAGGCACTTCTTGTCAACATCGATGCTTGTCTGAGTGAACTTTGGAGTACATAGCAGCAGCATAAGTACCTGTCCATCTGATCATTTTGTGCAGTTCTACTGAAATCACCCGATGTAATGATTTGCCTGCGAGTTTAGGCTCCAAATTACTCCTTTATGAAATTGGCAAACAGTAGCACAATACCAAATTACCAAAACATATGACAGGCACAATAATCAGGATAAAGACCAGTACCAACCTGTGTGAGGTAGCATATCAATTACTATTTCCTTTGACTGGAAGCCAATATAAGCCAAGCGACTGACAGCAGAGGAAGAAAGCAAGAGGAGATTAGCGACTAACAGGAAAGGACGGAAGCTGTCGAGGCAATGAAGCACCCAAAGTTTTTGTGCAGTTCCACCAAAATCGAGCATCCCTGTTGGCACATATATTGAGAGAGTGAGATTACTGTAATAGTGGGACTAGTTGATGAAACATACACTAACAAATAGAAGCACCCTCATGATCTTAATGGGTAAAGTTAGCAACATAGTAGTCTTGCTTAAAGAGAGGTATTAGTTTATTTAATCAGTGCCAATTAGCTCAACTCAACACTCAAAGGATTGCCATTTATCATAGGTTGCAAAACTTAAAAGTGCAAAGATAAAGGAGTTTCTCATGACAGTAGCATGATACAAATAGAGATGACAGCAAACTAATATGGATGAAGGCCTTAGGCCCGTACCAACCTGAGAAAAAAAGCTTATTCATGTAGTCCCATAAGAGATGATAAAGCACTCACTGGAATCACACAATAGTATATATTTTTGTGCACTTCAAATGTATGGTTGAAATCACTCTTGTTTACCAGTGCTGAGATTACATCGAAAGATTATCAAGAACTTCCAGCAGAGTTAAAGCACTGGCTGGAATACAGTACATTGTATTGTCTTGTGTAGTTCCACTAAAATGTATGATTGGCACAACATGATCCCTGCTTGCACAAGTAGGAACAAGGTGAAACCTTCATTAGCTTAGTGAGAAAGGATAGGAAGACATTAGCATATTACTCAAACAGTAGCATCAAATTCATGATGGACAACACGCAAAACATTGCCTCATTGAACCAATGGCAATAAATTGACATGCAAAACAATAGTACTATTATGTCATGACACTAATAATATTCCCTTCCTGCTCCACCACATGATTCACCTCCATAGACAAACATTCACACGTACATGATTCAACATAGGATCCTACTAAAGATTTGTTTAACTCCAACAGGAAAATTAGGCAGTAATAAATTAGTGGTACTTAAGTGCTCCTAATTAATTAAGTGAGACAACAGAAGTGGAAGGGCTCCCTGGAGGATCGTCTCACATGTAAGGTAGTCGTTGCCGGAGCCCTTGAATAGCCTCGACTGAGGCCTCTGGCTTCAGCAAGATCGCCTTGGCATTGTTTATTCTTCTTCTTCTTCCTCTTCATGCTATGTTCCTCTTTCTCCTCACCAGTTGGTGAAACCAAGTACATGATTGGCCTTCTAATTCAGAATTGGTTTTGTCAGTGAGGGAGTACAAGTGTACTAGTAAAAAACAACATTATTTTCTCATGGCAGTCAGAAAATAGAGATGAACACATGCATTAAATATCATTCTTACCTAAAGGAAGGTTATGGCGCCAATATGGATGTTGAGGATTGGAACACAGATCTCCCTTTGTGCGGTTCCACCAAAATGAACCAACTGTTCCATCTGACATTCCAGTTAAACAGCACAAAAGTCACTTCTTTTTAGAAGAGTTTTGTGCAGTGCACCAAAAGGTCACAACAACAACCAGGTGAATTGGATATCCCTGTTTGCACAAAAAGGCACCGAGGAAACAGTCAGAGTCTCAAACAATTACAGGCAAAAACATTTTGCTAAACTTGTCAGAGTCTCAAACAATTACAGGCAAAAACAATGGCATGGCTTCATTTTTACCAGGGACATTATATTAAGAACAGCTAAGGCTACGTTCGGTTCATAGGTTTTGGTGCAGGATTTTCGTAGGAACACAATTCCTACCATATTCTTTCCCTTACAACCGTTCGGAACACGGGAAAGGTGAATAGTGTTTCATAGGAAAGCTGGTCTGGTAGTACTGATTCCATCGGATTAGAAACATCCACGCGCTGCTCATTTTTTGGGCGGAAGCCCGAGGCAAGCGCTCGCTGCCATACGTTAGACAGGTTGCTGTGCTATGTTTGCCGGAATAAAAAAATCAACCTATGTGTGGTACGTGAGGTGAGGATAAGAGTAGTCACTGTGCAGCTGAATAAACAAATAACATCTCATACTGCCAAGCATGCTACTCTAAAAAAACAAATATGTACATTTCGTAGTCCATCCGAACACATTCTCTTGAGAGTTTCCTCCGGTTCGCTGTTCCATAGTTTTATACCTACATTCCTTTCCTATTCCTCTATTTTCATCAAGACCTATGTTTTCTGCCCCTTTATTCCGACCGGAGCCTAAATATTTGGTATAAGGGCATGGGACAGTGGGTGCACCAGCAGTACAGCACCATGTACGTAAACAGGGGCATAAAGTGGTGATTCATAGTTTGTTTCCCCGAGAAACAAACATCCAAGAAACATATCTGGGTTGGTCCCATTTTTGTTCACTCTAGCCACCTACTCCTATGTGTGGATTGCAAATCTAGTCCTGGTCATACCACTGTGTACAACGTTACCCCTATATTTCCCTTTTCGACCAAGAAATCGGTTGGATGACCAGTCTGTACTACTTTCATCCCCTTTCCTTCCTGTTTGTACCAAGTCTGATGTACATACTAAATTCCCCCACCCCCACTTTATTTCAATGACAAGTATTTTCGGACGGAGGGAGTACAAGATTCGACTCCATGAAGTAGCTTTACCTCTAACAATAGAAAAAAAATAGGTGACGTTGGACCATCCGATCGAGAGGGGCTGAGAGGTAGAAAATGATGCACATGCAGCGACGTAGCGAGCTGGGGAAGAAGAGCTAAGGCGGTTTCGAACGAAGATATACCTGAAGGTCGTCGGGATGTGGATATGTGGGCGGCGGGAGGCCGGATCTGCCCACAGGCAATGACGAAGGGATCAGAGGACCTCCCGTGCCGGTGCTCGGCCAGAGATAACGGTGCGGCCGGCAGTGGGTCTCCTCCCTCGCTGTCGACGACGGCCTAAATGCTGCCCCTCCTCCCCTTCACCGGCAGAGGGGGATACGTCCGGATCTGTAACCAGCGGTGAGGATAGAAAGCCAGTGTTTTTTGAAGGGAGAAAGACAGGGTTACTACCCCTATCTTGTTTAGATCTGGAGAGGATGAGAGTGTGTGAATAGAGCAGCCCTAGCAAGCAAGCGCGGAGGCTCCGGCCTATATATAAGTAGTGGGGTAGTTTTCCTTTTTCGCTCCATCAAAACAATCGTTTAAAATTATGTACTATACTACATGCCAGGTCGTGGTTTTTTTAGTTGTTGATTGTTTTTTGAGATAGCTACCCGCTTGTTCCAAGTGCTGGTACGGTGTGCCAGGTCGCACTTTGTATCGTTCAAGTCTGGTAGTACTTCAAGTCCCTCCATTAAATGAACAACCACCCCCTCGTAAAAATTGTGAACAAGCCCACGACTAAAATTAGCGGAAACGTGGGTTGCCCCAACATGTATTATTATTTATATTTTCTACTCCCTCCGTTCCTAAATATAAGTCTTTTTTTTATTATCCACACCTAAGACAAGATTTTTTTTATTAGCAGTGAACCCCCAATGTCATAGACAAAAATTGTGCAAATTCCCTTAGGCAAGCAAAGTGTGTCTAACATTTGAGCAACTCAGGTTAGGCAAGTGTGGCAAGGGTGGGGAAAATAATGTGGCAACATAAGACAAACATAGTCACATTCCAACAGCCCCGTGATTTTTTCTGACATGCATGAAAATTTGGTTAGTTAAATTTATAGTCAAAATTTGGCAAGGTGCATCAAATACACATGCAAGTATCAAAGGAAGTCATGGCATGGCATGCAAGCGTTGTACTCCCTCCGTTTCCAAATATAAGTCTTTTTAGAGATTGCAACAAGTGACTACTCCCTCCGTTCCTAAATGTAAGTCTTTTAGGGATTCCAACTACAAACTACATACAAATGTATATAAGATATTTAGAGTGTAGAGTTCACTCATTTTGTTTCGTATGTACTCCAGTTCATAGTGAAATCTCTAAAAAGACTTATATTTTGGAATGGAGGGAGTACATACGAAGCAGAATATGTCTACTCCTACATACGAAGTAGCCCATTTGAAATGTGTAAAAGGAGTTTTATCAAATGCAGTGCTTTGATGTGTCACGTCAAACTCGCACAAGCCCGAGAAATTTGATTACTACGACGCCCTCCTCCCTCGCGGACCTGAGCTCCGTGCCTTAACTGCACCTGCCTTTGGCTCCATGACAGGTGGGCCAACCACCTGTTGGGCCCACCTGTCATGGACGCAAAGGTAGGAGCAGTAAGTAGAAGCTCTCGCTACACGCTATCCCTCCCGCGCGAGGTGGACGAACATGCAGCAGTGGATTCGATACTGTAGAAGTAGGAGTAACATCATTCTTCGTCTTCTCGAAGAGGCGAAGAGCCAAGTGCAAACCGAACGTGGCAGTTGCGAATGCTCACGTGGTGCGGTTCCTTGGAGTACTAGCCAGGCTCTTGCATGAGACAAAATTGCTATTGTTTAACAATTAAACTCCATTATCCATTGGTTGATACTCATTCTGCATTAGGTCCACGTGCTTAGCACCGTTTCCTTCCTGGGAGGTCACCTATGTTTATTTGCTAAGTAATAGCATTCCATGCCAATGAACTAGCCATTGCAAGTCATTAAAAGCATGCACACCTCTCATCTCTTATTGGTTGATACGTATGCCAAGAAACAAGAAACAAGGTAGAAGTTAATGCACCGTGCCTAAGTGTTTTGGGACTATTTGGTTTTCGTAAGATAACCTACACACCCAAACGGAGGGAGTAGTATAGACCTGTAAACCGGAAAGGAGTATTTGCCTTTCTAGGTATTTCAACAAGTGACTAGACTTTGGCTAAAAAAACAAGTGACTAGACTACACCGTGTGCAGTACCCCCTCCCCTCCGGTTTATAGGGCTGAAATCTCAAATCTCATGAACCAAGGGATTTTGGCGATTGGAGGAATGTTACTCGTACTTTACAAAACTACCCTAATTAACTCATGCATTAATTACGTAGTTCTCTCATTTTCCTCTCCGCCTTGGTCGCGGTGCACAATATTGAGAGAGTGCTTTGATATGTTTTAGTCTCATGACTAAAAGTAGTGGGACTAAAACTTGTTAGCCTCATCCATGCTTGGATCCAAATACTAAAGAGACTAAAATCAAGTTTAATGACATTTCAAGCATCCAGGCCCGCGTGCCATCCACCAAATCACAGCGAGGTGCTACAGTCGAGACCCACCTGTCACCCCCGGTGTGGCCGTCATGATCCATCATATCACAAAACCCATACCTTTACCAGCAGTGGTAAGGTGGCCTCCAAGTTGGACTGGACGAAGCAACCATCATTTCATTGGAACGCTATCCCTCCCGCGCGAGGTGGACGAACATGCAGCAGTGGATTCGATACTGTAGAAGTAGGAGTAACATCATTCTTCGTTCTTCTCGAAGAGGCGAAGAGCCAAGTGCAAAACCGAACGTGGCAGTTGCGAATGCTCACGTGGTGCGGTTCCTTGGAGTACTAGCCAGGCTCTTGCATGAGACAAAATTGCTATTGTTTAACAATTAAACTCCATTATCCATTGGTTGATACTCATTTTGCATAGGTCCATGCGCTTATCACCGTTTCCTCCTGGGGTCACCAATGTTTATTTGCTAATTAATAGCATTGCACGCAATGAACTAGCCATTGCAAGTCATTAAAAAGCATGCACACCTCTCATCTCTTATTGGTTGATATGTCAAGAAACAAGAAACAAGGTAGAAGTTAATGCACCATGCCTAAGTGTTTTGGGACTATTTGGTTTTCGTAAGATGACTTACACACCTAGACGGAGGGAGTAGTATAGCCCTGTAAACCGGAAAGGAGTATTTGCCTTTCTAGAGATTTCAACAAGTGACTAGACTACACCATGTGCAGTACTCCCTCCCTTCTGGTTTATAGGGCTCAAATCTCAAATCTCATGAACCAAGGCATTTTGCGATTGGAGGAATGTATCTCGTACTTTACAAAACTACCCTAATTAAACTCATGTGTTAATTATGTAGTTCTCTTGTTTTCCTCTCCGCCTTGGTCGTGGTGCACAATATTGAGCACTCCTATATGACTAGCCGCTCTATCTACATGCGGGACATTTCAAAGCATCTGGGCCCGCGTGCCATCCACCAAATCACAGCGAGGTGCTACAGTCGAGACTCACCTGTCACCTCGGTGTGGCCGTCTTGACCCATCATATCACAAAACCCACACCTTTACCAGCAGTGGTAAGGTGGCCTCCAAGTTGGAATGGACGAAGCAACCATCATTTCACACCTGAAACGCTCGTTCAAGCCCTTTCTTCCCTTTCTTGAAGAAAACCTCACTCCAGGCTACTCACTTCTGCCATTTTTCTTCTCTACCGACGAAGGAAAGGTGGGCGAATCAGTTATGCTGCTATATTTTCATTCCAATAATCTTCTTTTTGCGAAGCACCGATCGATTATCACATCCTATTCTTTTCCCGTTTTCATTGCGATCGTGGTTTCCCTTCGATTGCTTTTTGTTTGTCAGTTCATTGATGGATCCTGGAGCACTAGGCAAAGAGCTGTCGGCGGACAACCCACTGGAGACAGTGATCTCCAGGAAGTGAGCACCGACCAACGAGTTGACCATGTTGGCGGGCCAACCCATTGAGACGAAGAACTCCAAGAAACAAGCACTGGCCAAAGAGTTGAGGACGTTGGTGGACGAACTCCTCAAAGAAAGTTGGAAGAACAGCAAGGGCCCCACCGTGCCTTCCCCAGGAGCTCTGATTGCCACCTATGTGAGGCTCAAGACTGAGTTTGAGGAGATAGTCGCCGTTGGGAAGTAGTATTCCCCTGGCAAGGTGATGGCCCCCATCGAGGACGAGGAGATGGCCCCCGGAGGGATGAGATCCCCTAATGAGCTACACAAGGTAACAAATAATGGCTTATTACCATAGTTGTGGTTTTTGATTATTTGCAATGCGCTTGCTTTTTGATTATTTGCAATGTGCTTGCTAATATGTTAGTGTTGTGCAGGTGCCGGTGGTTGTCCTTGATGATTCCAATGTTGTGGCCTGTCCTGTTGGCATCGCCCCGGAGATAGATTCCGATACCGCTGTCCATCCTGTGGACATCGCCCCAGAGATCGATTCCGATGTCATGGTCAGTCCTGTGGACATCGCCCCAGAAATCGATTCCCATGCCTGAGAGATCGATGACAAGAAATAGTTGGTCGCGCTAATCCTTCAGGGTAGTTTGCATTTCCCTGTGTTTAATTACCAGAACGATGCGTGTTATCAAACCATCCTAGGGCTAGTGCACTATCTTGTGTGGGCGGATCTTGCTACTTTTGTTTGATAGTGAATCATGCGATGAATCATGCGAACCCTCTCCGAGTTATGGAAACAGATGTATCCTCACCAGCTTTTGATGTAATATATGGCATGCTTAGATGTAATTTTGAACTATTTATCATATCAGCAGGGCTTGTTTGATGATTCTTGGTGTTAGTAGGCTAGCTATTATGCGAGCTATAGTACTTGCAAAACACTCACCAAAGAGAAACGTTGGGGCTGATGAGCTCGTGGTACGCTTATACTTATCCCTCGTCGATCGACCAATAGCCCTAGCTCCTAAAATTGTAGGCTTAGCGATCGATCAGACAATAGTCGACATACATTCAGGTCTCATTTGGTTCATAGGGTAAGAAAATCGTAGCAAAAGTATAGAGAACGTGCAACACAAAATCATAGCAGTGCAGAGACGTACTCCCTCCGTTCCAAAATAGATGACCTAGACGGGCTAGTTTGGCCTAGTGGGTTTCAGTGATATGACGTGGTACAGTGCCGTCCAGTCTTCGCATGTGGTAGCAGTATTGCGGGTATAGTAAGTTTTCTTGAAGAAGCGGAATTCAACGAAGTCATGATGGTTCCTTCGTCCGAACAACTTACGGTGGGAAAGGTTGGGCTTGCGATACGACCGGGGTAGACCAGGATAATTTTGTGCATGGCAGGTGGACCATGATGGTCGACGTCCCACATGTCGGTGAATGGAAGTATTCTTTCCGATACAGAGGACGAGCAACGAGTATTCATTGTTTATTTTTGATGAAAGCTATTGTCTCCACTGTTACTCCTTGACTTTGTCAATGCCTCTCTCTCCTCCACATAAGCGGGGACTACTTGCTATGCGTGCAGCGGGCAGCTGGCGTCTTGAGGGGCCAGGGCGGTGAGAGCGGGCTCCGGAAGCGGTCCGGGCTCCAGCATGGCCCACCTCACATTATCACCATATATTTCTTGGAGTCCGTGCGCGGCGGGCGGTCGATCTCTTCTCCCTCCCCCGTTTCTCTCTTCTCAGCCGACGCCCGCCGAGCGATTAGATTTCGGCTATCGACGGTTTATTCAATTACCGTCCCACATGTCAGTGAAATTACAAGACAACGCATGTCCCCTTTGGTGAGCGGCGTGCGAGCCGGACTGTCGGGGTTGCGACGCATACGAGTCGTAAGTGTGCCGCCTTTTCCTTTAGAACTTGCGAAGCATAACATTTTCGCACGATCGATCGATAGAAATCCAGAACAAAATGACGAGGGCGGTGCTTTCCCGCTCGTTAGGCGGGCTAGTTCGAGTGATATGACGTGCTACAGTGCCGTCCACTTGCTCCATTTTTATGTAAGCAAGAGTTTACACTCGTACGCGGGAGGAGTGCGAAACACCGCGGATCTGATTTTGATCGAGGGATAACTGTTCCCTACCAAATAATGGAGGATTGTTAGCGATTATAGCATGATAGTTAGGGCATCTCCAGCGCTAGCCCACAAATTTACACCGGCATCTGTCCGAGGACACTGATGGATGCCATCCGATGCTGCCCGCATACCTTTCGACAACCATATGAACTAACCGGACGAAATTCATGCAAACAAAGCAAATTTCAAATTAACCGGATGAAATTCATTACATTTTGAAAACTTTTCCTACAAACTGGACGAAATTCATTACATATTTCGCACAAACCGCACTAAACCTACTGTAAACCTAATCTAAACGATCGCCGGCGCCGGACCACCAAGTCCGGCCATGAACCCGAGAAAGCCGGCTATTGCCTTTGCCTCCTCCTCATCCGCGTCGATAACCTTCTCCTCCGTCTGGAGCACAAGGTTATGAAGATTTCCGCCTCCACGTCACCGTCAAGCGGCTAATCGACTGCCGATGTTTACCCCTACAAGCTTGGCGTCGACTGAGTGGAGTAGCGGTGGCCTTCCCGGGACCAGAGCAGCGGCGACCTACCGTGTACTACTCTTCCTCACTGCCGGCTGCGCCCGCGCACACGTGCCGGCTTCATGGTCGTGGCGGCGGAGGGCAGCCCGGGGGGTGCCGGCGATCTCCTTCGTTTGCTCCTGCGACAGTGCGTCGAAGAGAGCTTTGGAGCGCGCCCGGAGCGGAGCCGCCAATGTCCCTCGTCTGCTCCTGTGACAGTATGTCCAAGAGAGCTTCGTAGCGCCACGAGGCCATGGTTGAAGTGATGCCGACAGAAGGAAGGGACCTGAGGAGAATAAGTGTGGGTCTTTGGCTATGGCTGGGAGCTGGGGCTCAAGTTAATATAGCGGGCGAATGGCAATGAGCCGCGACAGACGGATGGACAACTGGCACCGGAGTAGGTTCATCGGGCGTGAATGCGGACGCTGCTTCAGTGACTTAACTGCAGATGTGTTTGGGTGACTAACATGTGGGCCCAACGGGCGTCTGGCCCGCATATCAGTGACACACCAATTGCACCTGCAGTTAAGTCCAGTGAATGCGGCATTGATATTCTGGAGAGACGGTGACCATTTCAGGCGCATGCGGACTGTTTGACTGGTCAACCATACAAATACGGAGCTACTCCGTCCTTTCCGGTTTATAGGGCTTATCTCAAAATTTTAGTTTTCCATTTTATAAGGCTCAATTTGGTTGTTTCCCATCACATGTTCAGATTCCAAGGTGCATTAAATCATTGCATGCAAGTATTGAGAGAAAATTGACCAATGCATGTACTTTATGCATGCATGCATTGCAATTAATGCATTGATAAGCATAATTTTTTGAGAGAAATAAGAGCATTAATTAGGTGCTTTTGCAAACTACAAAAAGTATTCCACCACTCACCATCTACCTTGGTTGGTGAGATTTTTGAATTGAGCCTTATAAACCGGAAAGGAGGGAGTATACGCTGAGCCAGCGACCGTATAATCACCATATCTCGTATACAATGATCAAAGTGAGCTATCAAGACAAGTTCGATGACTGCCAATGTATTTTACTCGGTAATAAATGACCAGGATTGAAGGGGAATCCTAATTTTCTTCGTCTTCTGTCCTTGAGCTCTTGACAAACCAATGCACTATACGGTTGTCCGACCACTCCACCCCAGAGCTCTCACCAAGCGTCGTTCATGCCACAGCGCTGCACACTAACCGGTAAGGCAGCGATGGCATCCCGCCGCGCCGAGTTCCTCGCCACCCACGAACGCACACAAAATGGTAGGGAAGTGATGGCATCTCGATGTGCCGAGTTCATCGCCGCTCGCGACCTCACAACTATGTGGGAGGAATTTGAAGATGCCAAGGCCGAATGGGCGGTAGAGCAAGAGGCGGCCAAAGCCGCACAGAGGGAGCGGAAAAGTTAGAAAGCACTCAAGAAAAAGAGAGGCCCGCCACCACAAGAAATAAAAGGACGCACGCGCTGCTGCGGAGAGGTTGGCGGAGATCAAAGCACGGTGGGGTGTCGCAGACAAAGCTGGGAGGAGAACGACGGCGTCTGGCCAGCATGTGAGAAGTAGTAGTACTAGGAGTAGTAGTTAGTGTGTGTGTCTGTGTCTGAGTACGAGCATGTACCAGTACTACTAGTTACTACTGTAGTTTTTAGAGCAAATTACCAGTACATTAGCCTAGACTAAGTGGAAAAATTCCTATCCTATGCATCAAATGGCATCTCTTTCTCTATAGGAATTGAGATGCATGTCATCTCACTTCCTATGATTTTCATATTCCTATCCTATGAACGAAAGGAGGCCTTTGTTGGAGTAAATACTGTAGCTAGCAGTACTGCTGGTACAATAGTTTTCTTCAAGAAGCGGAATTCAACGAAGTCATGATGGTTCCTTCGTCCGAGCAACTTCAAAGTGGGAAGTGGGCCTGTGATTTGATGGCTCATTAATCATTGTTACTGTGGCGCGACGACCTGGGTGACTCTCCCTTGGAGTTCTGCGTGCATGGCAAGTGGACCAGGATGGTCGACGTCCCACATGTTGGTGAACGGAAGTATTCTTTCCGATATCGAGGAACAAGGAAACCGCGTGGTAGTATCACTGCTGATTGGTTCGCAAAAAAAATAGTATCACTGCCGATTTATAATTATTTTTTATTTCTGATGAATGCTAGCGTTTCAACTCTTACGACGAAGGGTGCCAAACACGGCACGTGCTAGATGTCCCACACGTCAGCGAAAGGAGTGGGACATGAACAGCGTGGTAGAGCCCATCGTAAAAAAAATAGCATGGTAGAGCGTCTCCACTTCTTCCACTTCTGGGTCGGAGACCACACGTAGTAGTACTTAGCTGTATGAATGATACAAAGGGCGACCTGGAGAGAAAGACACGTCTAGTTGGAAGGTCTCGGGGCATACACGTAAACAAATATAAAAGTTAATATGTACCTCCAACTAATATAGTAGTAGTACAATACTTAGACACGTACTCCATAACATCACCGTGCATTGCACGTACAACATTTAGTGGTAGTACGTAGTAAGAGACAAATGCCGCCCAAGAGTTCCCTTTTTGACCTACTTTTGGGTGTCTGGTAGAGTGTATGGAGGGTGCATGAGTCCATACTAGTTTAGCACAAATACACTAGAAGCATGCATGAAGAGAGCATGCATGAAGAGGGGTGTTGAGTTGAGCATGCATGAAGAGGGAACAACTATGCTGAGACGAGAACGCAACCAAACACACCTTGTATGCCATGCATGTTCACCCATTTGTGCCTTTCTACTCCACTTACTGCGCTACATTACTCAGGTTCGTACGTCCACTCCTGGGTACATGTCCGTCTCGTAGTTCTAGTGCCACATGTTCTTCATATAGATGGAACGATCGTTGCATAACACGTGCGCCTTGATGCTATATGTCTCGCGTGTTGGCAAAAGGATGAACAAAGCTCACGTAAAAAAATAGAGTGGAAGAACATAGATTCCGGACGATCGAGAAGGAGCAAGGAACCTCGCGGTGGAGCGTCTGCACTCATAATATTTAATATTATTCAGCGACATAAAATTAACCAATCATCTCCACAGTGGACTAGAAGAGTACAAAACACAGCAGCCCAGTGTAGTTACATCATACTAGTACATGGCTAACCCACGCTATCACCATATTTCTTGGCTTCCGTGCGACACCTATCTCTAGTAATCCAGCAGCCTGTATCACTTCTCCCTCCTCGTCTCTATCAAAGTGCGGCGGGCTGGCGTTTCTGCCGTCTATTGAGGTCGGTTAACTATCACATGTTAGCGACATGCCAAGAGCATTCTAAAAAAAATTCCTTTCACGTTCCGTTTTCAAAAAGAAAAAAATTCTTTCACATACGAATTTGCCTGTATGCTTTGAGCAACTTGCATGCCCTATACTGCTCTTGTTTGATACTCTAACTTAGCTAGAGGTTAGACTAACTCATGACTAACCCTGAACTAACTGTAGCCAAAGAGGTGTTTGGGTGACAGGGTTAGATTGACAATAAATGCACTTCATGGAGAGAGAAAAGTGATTTTTCAGTGGTCCCAATGAGAATATCTCCAGTTAGCACCTCTTGGGTGGGATAGTTTTTTTGGTGGGTTCGGTGCAACTTGCTCCAATTTAAACCCTCATGCTTGGATACTTTAGGGCTATTTGAGCCCCAACTAGCTCAAACTAACTCTAACCCATGGATCCAAACAGGGCCTATGGCCAGCCTCAACGCGGAGCAGTCGCGTGCACCGGGAAGCGGCGCTCTCTCGACCGTCGCGCCACTTCAAAGCCGGCGCTAGTGAGAGGTCGCCTCCGCTCTGGCCGGGCATTAATGCGGCACTGACGCTCCAGGCGACGCTGACCGTTTCACGCGGGAAGCGCGCGCTAGCAAGGGAGTATAGGTTTTGAACTGTTTCAGGTGTAGTAGTAATGGTAGTTTGCAAAACTACTCAATTATTGCACTCAGTTTCCTAAGAAATTGTGGTAAAAAACGTTACTCCACAGCCCGCTTCCCTTCTCCTTCCTGCTCGTGATTTACGTGGCCATGTTAACGTGGTTGTGTCAAAAAAATGTCACTTCCTGCTCGTGATTTGCGTTATATAATTACAAGAAAGATTCTCGTGCATTGCACGGAACATCAATATGCATTTTTTTACAAAACATCTGTTGTGATTGACCCATGCAGGAATAATCCCATGTGTAAAAACTAATGATATCTCAAGAATTTTATCGTAAAACTGGTATCTCGAGAATTTCATCGAAAAAATGAAAGATGAGAGATAAGGCGAGGAGGAGTGGAGCGTGGTGGTGACTGGTGGTCGGATATGGGCGGAGGCATGGGGATGGACAGCGCCGGCAGGCGGCAGCGGCCACCATGCATGCTAGATTGTTCTAGAGACTTATTCCTTTTTTAATTGCTGAGTAATGAGGTTGCAGGAGATAATGATGTGGAGAGAGGTGCGGGTATCTTTTGTAAAATTATCATAGTTTGCTTCCTATCCGTCAGATATAGATCATACGGTTTGTATTACAAGATGGCAGGCACACCAACATCGCCAACTCGTTTTTTTATAAGGGTATACAGATGATAAGTTTGCTGACTACTAAAGTAAAGTGGAATCTGTCCATGTTATGCAAGTAAATAAAGGTGATTATTTATCATACGGGTAAGGTTGGATGAAGGGTGGTAGAAACAAATGCTCTGCCTAGAGCATGTGTGTGTGAGATGGAGTCTTAGTGTGTGGTGTGTGTGTGTGTGTGAGAGAGAGAGAGAGAGGAGAGAGAGAGATGGAGTCTTAGTTTGTGTTTGTGTGAGAGAGAGAGAGAGATGGAGTCTAAGTGTGTGTGTGTGGGTGGGGGGTGCGCGTGTGTGTGTGTGTTTGTGTGTGTGTGAGAGAGAGAGAGCGATGGAGTCTTAGTGTGTGTGTGGGTGTGTGTGTGTGTGTGTGTGTGTGTGTGTGTGTTTGTGTGTGTGTGTACGCGCGCGCGCGTGTGTGTGTGTCCCGGGGTCCTTTGTGGCGGATGTAATTTAAGTGTGCATGGCTTTATCATAGAGAGGTGATGTGTATGGCAGAGGCCACCAACGATGGGGTGCGAGAGAGAAAATGCCCGTAGGAGGGAAGAGAAGGTGCATGCGCGTGAGAGGAGTCGACATCGAGAGAACGTGTTTGTTCGAGAGACACCATGGAATACTACTATATAACGATGGTGCATGTAGGAGGGAATTAAACAAAGGGATGGTCTTATTGGTTTCGGGGATATAGGGGAAGAGTGAGAGGCACGCGGGGCGGGGGGGGGGGGGGGGGTAGCTAGAAGGAGATTGTTAAGTGTGAGTGTGTGTTTTGCCCATCCAGGCGGAAGTTATGTGCACAAAAGAGGAGAACGATTCAATGTGGCGTTAGGATTGAGGGTAATTAACTACGTATGGACACATAGAGACCTTGAACGTGCATGTGTGAGATTTATACATGTATATGTGGGATGTGTGTGTGCGCGCGCGCGCATGATCGAGATAAAAGAAAGAAGACATAAGTCCTAAGATCAACGACATGGGAGAGACGGATCCGTATGACAATATGCATGCATCTGAGAATGCAGGGAAGAAGGCCCGACAATTGAGCATGTGTTTTTGTCTTTAAGAGATAGTGGCGTGGGCTGGAGCATGCATCTATGGAGAGCAGAGGGGGTGAGGCGCAACGATTGTGCAAAAGAGATCAACCTATAAATGCATATGTATGGATAGACATATATAGTGTGGGTGATAGGAAGCAAGACTCCGTGCGAGAAAGAAATGTTGACGGAGAAACTGCAGATAGATACAGAGATGGAGATGCTAGCTAGAGAGACATCCGTTAGTTTGGGTGTCGGAGATGACCGTCGGGTGGTTCAAAGGGTGAAGTTATATATGTGTGTGAGAGGGCACTTGACTGCATGCATGTAGAGAGAAACATATGTAGTATGCGTGATAGGAATCAAGAGTGAGGGCGAGAAAGAAGGTTGATGGAGAAACAGATAAATAGAAAGATAAAGATCCTAGCTAGTGTGCGCTAGAGATAGGAGTCGAGTGGATCAGAAGGCTGGGTTATGTGTGTGGGTGTGAGAGAGATAGAGAGAGGGTGCATGTGAGTCACATACAAACAAATATCAGAGAGAAATGAGATCCAGAGAGACGGAGTTTTGTGTCTGCGAGAGAGAAAGATATTTCACAACAAGAGTGATAGCTAGAGAGACATATGAGGGAACGCAAGATATCTCTAGGGAGAGAGGGTGTGTTTGAGCGACATACAAGAGAACAATGGAGAAATATGAGACCCTGGGAGACAGAGTTTGTGTTTGTGTGTGAGAAAGAGATATTGAAGAGGAAGAGTCGTAGGTTTTCATATCTAAGGAGCGAAAGTCATCTCTGTATGAGGGGTGTGTGAGTGGCACACATGGTAATAGTTGAGAGAAATGAGACCTCGGGAGACAAAGTTTTGTGTTTGTGTGAGAGAAAGAGATTCCACATGGAGAATCATAGCTAGAGACACATAGCAGGGAGCGAGATATACTTAGAGAGATATAGAGTGATGAAGGTCGATGGAGAGAGTACCGTCAGTGTGTTACGAAGATAAAAGATCATTATCGACATACAAGTAGCACGAGTGATGCCTGAGAGACGATGAACACGTATAGGTCCAGAGAGATAGTCCTATATAAGCATGAGTGATAGCTATATGAGACGAATATCTGGATTAAAGGGGATTCAAATATTTAAACTGGAGATCACGACATCGATAATATCATAATGCAAATTGGTGTATCAAACATGCATATTCATTTGAATGTGGGCACACGTGTAATGCTATATAGTTTATCAATATTGGTGATCCATAGATTCTTCAATTACAAATAATGCATGGTTTATATGCAACTAGCGGGTTCACTCGCGCATTTGCGCGGCTAGATCTTTATTATTTACTATTTATATATTTTAGACAACCATTTATTGGCATTTGAGTATTTGTTTTTGTGCGTGGTGAAACCAATAGAGTATACCATAAAATTTTGATTAGTTGCTTGCCACTAAAAGTTGGTTCAATAGTTACGGGCCTTAGATTGTGTTATGATAATTGGAAATTGGAAATTTAAGTGTGATATTTTGAAAAGAGAAGCACATGTATAGCTAATAGTGTAATATTGCCTCAATGTATTCATTCAGGGGCTAGTTCGGTATAGTTACATTGTTTAAATATATGTACGTTGTTTTCTGGCTTCTTTGCTCTTCGCCATGCCTTTTTTGCCACGAAGCTATGACATTCTCTTAAATTGACAGGTTTCAACCATAACCGTCACTATGACACAATTATAGTATAAGTATGTGATTGATGTATTACTTTGTTTGATTTTCCAAACTCACATGTGATTGAAGTAGGTGGGCTCTGAGTATGGTTTGGGTACAACTTACGAAAAAACTTGATTGATTAATATTATACTATGCATTCATTGTGGGGCTACTTCGGTGTAGTTACACTGCTTCAATATATGTAGGTTTTTTTGGCTTCTTTGCTCCTCGCCATGCCTATTTTGCCACGAAGCTATGATATTCTCTTAAACTGACAGACCGGAACCGCTCCCCCTTGAGAGGCAGTGGCCATAGCTGTTACTTGTGGTGCCAGTAGGCCACCTATTGCCCCTCCAGCGCACCATGCATGGGCGTCGGCCGCCGGTGTTGCTAGCTCGCTCTATAGCACCTGCACGGCGGATGACCCCTCCTTTCTTACCCGCGGACTTCTTCGAGCTCACTCGTTCCCATTGTGATCTTCTCCTTCTCAGGCTTCTCTTTCCCGACACTGCTTGTGGTATCTACTATTGTCGTTCTCAAAGTGATTGTTGATCGAGCTGGTGGTGCCGGTAGTCCCATCAGAATCGATGGTGTTACCATCCGCATGAGCTTCTCGGCATGTTCTCCGGGATGCCGATGATATTCTTTGTCTTATGGAGATGGACAACTGTCGACGTGACGCCGGTTTGAACATGATCGTGCGTTGCGGACTTGTAGCCGGTTGACTCATGGGTAGTGTATATATTCTGATCATCCATGACTATACTTGAATTTCATTCAAAAACATAAAGATTTTCATTTGTTTTTTAATTTTTAAAATTTGGGATGTTTTTTCCCTAAGTTTGCTTGAAATAAAAAAAATACATAATATATATTTACATAGATGTATTTCACAGAAACATACATCGTAATAGGAGTATGTAGTAATTTGACTTTTGGCGAGTAAACTACACTATAATTTCATTCAAAACCGTGAGAAAATATGCTTAATTTTTCAGAAAAACTGGAAGCTTTTATTTTTCCTGCTTCAAATATTTATTTTCAAAATAAATTATTTTACTTGGTAATATTTAAAAAAGATAATATATGTGAAGAAAAAAGAAACGTGCATATATCATAGAAAATTGCAATGGCCAGAGCAAGGATATATAAGCGGATGTATACAGAAGTGTGCGTACAACTTGGACTAAATATTTTTGGCGCATTGTTTTTTTATTGACTTTCATGACGTGGACTTTCTGATCACGTGATCACGTAGTCAGTCCTATTCGGATTTGGCTACCTTTTTTTTCCTTTTGAGTTGCCAATTGGCTATCTAGCTATCTGTGCCCTGTGTCCAATGACGTACAGTATTTCTTTTACCAGCTCATACACGTATCAGTTTTTTTTTTCATTAGTGTTTTTTTAGGAACGTGTCCTAGAGTTGTACGTGTCCGTTAGGTTTTTTTTAAAGGAACGTGTCCTAGAGTTTATGTGGCAACTTCTTATGTGTCAGTTCAACATATATACTTTAGGTACGTAACGTAATAATTTTAAATCTCAGCCATAAACTTTATAGATCAACGGTGTATATTATTTTAGCTTATGTGGAAGAACGTGGTGTCTTATTTTGCTTTTGTTTTAAGTATATAATAGATTAGTGTCTAAACGGGATTACACTATATGTTGCGTGTGTGAAACACATTATACATGTTTAAGAAGTTAAAAAAACCCGCATGAAACACACATTAATTGGAGACAGTTAGCGAGGAATGCATACATTGGATTTCAACATAAAGTGGTTTCAAATATTTGAAAATCCAAATTGATGGATACAACCTTATGAATCTCAGATCATGCCATTTGTAAACCATATTTATGTATAAATGGTGTTGTGCTTTTGAAAGTATATATGTAAAAAAATGATGTATATAGAATGTAATTTCAATTGAAAATGGATCCCGCCCGAAAAAATAGTAGAATACAAACGGGATTCGAATTGAGTTGGCACGGTAAACGTGCACTGTGCAAAATTTGAACGAAGCGGGGAAAGTCGCAGTAACCGCCCGAAACCAAAATCCGCGAGATGGAAATCACTACTGCCTATCCCTGCCATGCAAAGCCTATCTACTGGATTTCTATAGGTTTCGATAGGGGTAGGTTTGTAATTTCACCCAAACGTGATGTAAACGCCTCTCACCCGGATTCATACATGGTGGGCGCCAAAACACAGTGTGCCCTCGGCCGAAATCGACTCCCTCCCCGATTCATATTCATACACGGTGGGCGCCAAAAACAAACTCTCAATGGCAAATATTAGGTGTATGCGAGATTACCGTCCTATCCCCAACCGACTAATGTTGCTGTGATGTACGTAGTAGAAATTTGAAACAGGGGCTAAGTTTGTAAATTTCCTCGCATTTGAGACAAGCGCGCCCTGACTACATGGTTCCCCCTTCCTCTCTACCTCCCTTTTCCCCATTCGTACTCCGTGGGCGCCAAAACACCCTCTCCACCCCACCCTCCTCCGTCCGCCGCCGTCCGCCACCCCATCCACCGCAGTCCTCCTCCACCATGCCGGAGCTGATACCCCGCCGCCGCCGTCCATTACAAGAGATCGACCTCTCTCATCCACGCCTTCGGACCGGGATCCTTGCATCCCGTCCTCTCGCTTCATCCACGCCATCGTCCACCTTGCCGGCGCCGCTCCTACGACCGTCTCGTCCACTGCGTCCCGCCGCCACCGTCTACCCTCCTAGATCTGCTTCCACGCTGCCGACAGCCATCGCTACCGTATCACCGTCAAATTCTCACCAGATGCGTACACGGCGCCGCACTAGAGGCGGTACTCTTTTGTATTTGCTCAACTTATTTATCACAGCAAGAAAATAGATCGCCACTGCTTTACTCTGATTTCTTGTCTTGGTTGCGAAGTTGCCTTTGTCCGGTTTGCACCTCCAGATCCACCATGGCACGCTCAGCACTATACTCCCAATGCTTATGGTTTTCCCCTTTTATATTCCACACTAGTTAAATCACAGTAGACTAAATTTCAAAATTGGGTCAGTCGATTTTTCAGAGCTCGCCGGAGTTCGCCGGTGCGATCCAAGGGGCTCGGGTGGTTGTGGGGCCTCGCCGAACAAAGAAAACTCGACGCGGGTGGGGGGTGGGGGTGGCGGAGGAACACAGGCGATGGGGGCCGGTGGTCCGGCCGGCGGCCCGTGCGGTGTTCTGTATGGGAAGAATCACAGACGAGGAAGAAGAAGGGTTAGGAGACGTAGGATCTTCATCCAACCGCCTGAAATGGTCGAGAGACAGCTAGGAGTTGCTTTCTTAATGCGCTCTGGTTCATCATGTGTGGGCACTATGCAACCAACATTTTATTATCCAAAATCTGCTTGCTCTTCTTTACCATGTTCGATAGTGCTGGCCTGTACGCGATCGATAGACTTTCAATTACTAGCATCAATACAACACCGTATTTTCAAGCCAGTTCCACTTTCCCGATTTATATATCGTGGTTATGGTGTACACCTGTTATGTACACTATGATCTGCCTAGTTGTTGTGTGCTCTTGTTATCATGGTTTGGCAATAAACTATCTATACAGTATATTATGAACCTATCATCTGCCAGCTATCCTTACTTCTGGAGCCTATTTTTTTATGTACTTGTGCCAGATTATATAAATGCACGCACAATATTACAGCACACATGAGCTCTCTCATCAGAATCCAGTGATAGCACATAAGTTTTTACAGGGGTGCCCCTATAATAGAATATCATCTGCATTACAAAGATAATCTCACAACCATTTATGTTTTCATGGTTCTCAGATATTATATGCAATTACAGTGAATATTAGAATCCGCGCATCAGAAGAATATTGTGGAACACTGCAATGACTTACAAAATTGGCACCAAGGCATTGAGTGCCATTTTGGAAGCAATGAAACTCGTACGCTCCCCACCTGTTGATTCTTGTTCAGAATATAATTCTAATGACTATTATAACCTTGAGGAGTCAAAGGCAGATGACCTGTCCTGTTCACCCATCAAGGTGCCTGTTCTAATTTGGCAGGGTTTTATTGATTGCGCGTATCTTTCATATGTTGTCTTGTATTTCTTCTACTTTGTTGCACCACCATCTGATTAGTTTACTCATCATATAACTCGAGATGCTATGCCCATCCATTATCAATACATATTCCATCTGTCGTCATACCATGTTTTTCCACTCAAATGCTGTTCTTGTGCATCAGACATTAAAAAGGAAGAGGGTGATTGCCGAACCTGAAGGAGCACCAGCAAAGTCCTTGAAAAACGTGGTGGTGCCGGAAAAATCAGACAACGCCCCACTTATATTGGCTGTACAACCAGTGACACAAAACATAGGACCGACTCCAGCAGACTGTACCCATACTTCACTGGCCACACCACTAGCCCCACCACACAGGACCTGCACTCCAGCAAAAGGTATACCAATTTCATTTGCCATAGCACCAGCCGTACCACAGAAAAATCCCACTCCAGCAAAAAGTACAGCAAGTCCACCGGCCGAAGACCTATCCCAACTGCAAAGACGACCAATTCCTGCAGATTGGAACCCCATTCCATTTATTCCCAGTTTAAAAGACAATGCTTTCAATGTTGTTAGGGACTACGTGCATATATTCCCATCATGTGAAGATTATAGTGAAGACAAACACCATTTTCACATCTTCCTGTCCAACTTACGTGTAAGTGCTATTATTCATGGTTATTATTTTCCTGTTTTCTGCTGATCGAACACATCAATGATTTACATTACATTATTGTAACTAGGTGAGGGTCAATCTGGATAGTCATGACGAGCAAAGCTTGCTTGTGCTTTTCAAGGAAGCATTGCAGCAGTATCGGTGTTACATGAGGAAATCACACTTTGATGGCAAGTCTATAAACGAATTTCCGGTGAAGTCTCCTGTGCTAAATTTAGAAGACATTGAATGGAAAAACCTTGTTATGCACTGGTCTCGTTCCCAGGATGAGGTACTGTCTATGAAATCACATGACAATTTGAACTTCTACTTTTCCGCATGTGCCTTAGGGATCTTTTTTGCAGGAAATTAGCTCGAAGAGGAATTCCGGTTTGAAAAGAACGATAGGATATCGCAAATATGCTGCCCGCTGCTTTGCTCTTGTTAGTACATGTTGTCATGTATCACTGTACTTGCATACATACCTGGTTCATTATGTGACAGCAGTATGCATGATAGCTTGCTTATCAATTGTTCGCTCCAAATTATCCGATCTGTATGAATGGTTACATTAGTGTAGAATATATCCAATGCCAATGAATATTTTTAGCTCTGCATTGTTCTTGTAAGTACATGCTGTCCTTTATCAGTGTACTTATATTGACAGGTAGTTGTTCATGTACCATCACTCTGCAGCTTATTTTCCTTTGCCCTCCATTTTCTACACATCAGATCTATATTTACTCTTACCATAAGGTTGGTACTGAAGAAGTTTAGCTGTGCATTGCTCTTGGTTGTGCCTTTTGCCTGTATCGCTGCACATACATTTATAGCTACTTGGTTATGTAGCATCACTCTTCATCTTATCTTAAATATTCTCCATTTTTCGTATATTATCACATCTATATTTACTCTTAACAAAATGTAGAATAAAGGAAATGCTTATGAAGAACATTCTGTGGTAAACTTCTTGAATTGCCCCTCCATCAGCATGGACAAGGGCTTTATAGAGCCTGTCTGCACCAGTAATGTAAGTTTGTCCTTCTCAAGCCTTCAAACTTTGTTGTGTATATTTGGTTAGGCATGACTGCAACAGCTGTTTATTTTTGGTGTTTGCATCAAATTGCATGTTTAAAGTTTATTATGTAGTTCATAAACAAAAGTTTGTCCTTCTCAATTTAAGTTTTTAGTTGTACAACCAAGTTCCTTCTTCATACCATGTAAATTAAACTATACAGAGCAAGTGATCTTCTTTTGCACTGCATGTATACTTATGTTCTTCATCCGTAATCCAGTGGTGTGGTGAACCTACCCACTACAGCACAATGTCATATTCTGCAATGTCTTAACTATGAACAATGTCATATCATTCTACTATTATTTAAACCGCCTCTTTATTTGCCAATCTGAAATGGGATAAATTGACAGCACACTAACCATTGATACTTATGAGTTCTTGATCTGTAATCCAGTGGTGTCGTGAAGCTGCCAACTCCTTCACAATGTCAATTCCTGCCATGTCTTGACCTGAACAATACCATATTGTGTTAATGCAATTTTAAACTGTGTCACTTTATTCGTCAGTAAGAAATGTGATGAATTGTCAGCACTGATACTTTTATGTGCAAAACCCGTCATCTGTCTGCTTGTTTATCTTTCAGAGTGAGGAAGATATAAGTGTTGAACAAGCGCAGTCTCATCATCTTGCTCAGCTGCTTGCGCTGCAGCTCCCCAGTAGGGCTAACCTTTCTTGAACTCTATTGAAGTGCTGTCGGTTTTGTATATTATTTTGTCGGCATGTTTATTTGAATTGGTGGCGATCTTTGATGCCTAGTGTATGTAATCTGCTGTCTGCTTGTGCTTTATTATCATAATGGCGAACTTTGATGCCCAGTAGATGTAATATGCCGTAATTTCTTTATTGTATAGTCTAGGTTTTTTCTTATTCACGATGCTGTAGTTATTTTACTGTATATATATCCTATCTTCGCAGTAAACCGGCCAAACCGTAAAATTATGGTACATAATCAGGCCGTCATGCAATCATGATGTATGATCCGCATCATGGGCCCCGTCAAACTGGCCCACTAGTAGATTCGGGCCTTTAATAGGCCGAGTAACCCCTGGCCCTCTTTTCGCAAGAAAACTCAATGGGCTTTTAGGAGGCTGAGAAGTAGGCTGGGCCTGAAACGTGCCGAATAGCTCATGGGCCGGCGGCAGCCCGAAATGGACCCCGACCCATGATTGTGCGAATCAATTCACGGGCTTTTAACATGCCAAAGTTGTCTCGGTCCTTGTTTGGCCTAATCAGATATCGGCTGCGAGCAGGCTGGATGCAAACCGGGCCGTAGTTAGGCCCAACTATATGACGGGCTTTTAACATGCCGAAATTAATATAGGACCCAAATGTTAAATGGGCCCTTAACAGGCCGAAACTAATATCAGGCCGAATTACTAAATGGGCCTTTAGCAAGTGGGCCCACACGCATAGCGTCCAGTCAATGGGCCGAATCTGATATGGGCCATAATTGAGACCAAAGCCTCTTAAAGGGCCGGACCTGATCTGGGCCGTGATTTGGCCCAGAAAGTGGGAGGCTTTTAACGGGCCGGATCTTATATGGGCCATTACTAGGCTAGGAACGTGGCAGGCCATTAATTGACCGGATCAATTATGGGTCGGCATTTGGCCCAAAACATGGGAGCCAGTTAATGGGCCGGCCTACTAGGGTCCTCAAAATCTTGTGGGCCTACAGCTGGGCCGTCCCATTAATATCGGCGAAATCTCGTGGGCCTTTAGCTGGGCCGGCCCATTACGATCCGCAAGAATTTTGGGGGCCTTTACCTGGGCCGACCCATTATGGCACACAAAAATCTTGTGGGCCTTTACCTTGGTCGGCCTATTATGGCCCACGAAATCTTGTGGGCCTTTAGCTGGGCCAGCCCATTATAGTTCGCAAAATCTCGTGGGCCTTTAACTGGGCCGGCCCATTATGGGCCGCCAAATCTTGTGGGCCTTTAGTTGGGCCGGCCCATTTAAACTTGATTGGCCGTGCCACGTGTCGACGTATCATAGGCGCCTTCTGTCCAATGAGTGGATGACATCTGTCCCAACGATGAGCCGACACGTGTTTCCTCCAGCCAATGATGATTTTACACATGGAAAATCCCCATTGGTCAGGGATGTTAATGGGTTATCGGATCCAAAACCCGACCCGATAGCTTAACAGCGTTCCGTTACAGTGGATGCCACGTGTCGGTCACCCTTGACGAAAGCACTTCTATGACGCGCGATTTATCGTCATGGAAGTGGACACTTCCGCGATGATAATTTTATTAATGTCATCGAACGCTTCTACGACAACACATGTATGACTATCTTGATTCTGTCATAAATTTGTCATGGATGTACATGCATGACAAAAAACGCGACCTACTATGACAAACACGTATCATCACGGAAGTGTATTTTTTTGTAGTGATACCCCATTACGGGTACATGAAGCTCAAAATGCCCGGGCCCAATGGAATCATCACTCTAGCTAGTGATCCGGACGTCGCACTCCGAGCCAAAAACAAGACCGCCGCGCTGGCCCTCGAGGCATTATCTGAAGCCCTCACGGCCGAAGAACTAACCTCGCTGCGCTCCACAGTGGACAGGGACGATGTGATACTCGATAAACGACCCAAGTCCACCTCTTTCAAACCAGTGTACGAGATAGTCAAATTCCAGGTCCTCCCAACGGACCCCACAAAAATAGCTTCCATTGGGACACAGCTGAACCCCACAATAGATGTCGCACTGCGAGATTTCTTGCGTGAGAATTGGGATATCTTTGCCTGGCATCCTTCAGACATGCCAGGCATCCCACGTAGGCTGGCCAAACTTGGCTTGAATATACTGAAAGGATACAAGCCAGTCAAGCAGACACTTCGGCACTTCTCAGAACCTAAGCGACAAGCCATGGGAGAAGAGCTAGCTAAGTTACTCGAAGCCGGATTCATTAGAGATATAAAACATTCGGATTGGCTAGCAAACCTGGTGATGGTATCAAGAAGGACAAATCCTGGCGCCTATGTGTCAATTTCAAGGACCTCAATAAGGCTTGCCCTAAGGATCCCTTCCCCCTCCCCTACATTGATCAAATCATCGACGCTACCGCAGGACACGACTCACTGTGTTTCCTCGACACATACTCCGGATACCATTAGATCATGATGGCGGAGTCCGACCAAGCCGCAACAGCCTTCATCACGCCATATGGCCCCTTCTGGTTCAATACCATGCCTTTTGGGCTCAAAAACACCGGAGCAACCTATCAACACATGATTTAGACATGCCTGGAGAAACAAATCGACAAAACAGTGGAGGCATATGTGGACGACGTGGTCATCAAAATAAGACATGTCGAAACTTTAATAGATGACTTGAGGCTCACGTTCGACAACCTCTGAACATATGACATCAAGCTCAACTCGGAAAAATGTGTCTTCAGCGTACCTTCCAGGAAGTTGCTCGGCTTCATTGTCTCCAATCGAGGAATTGAAGCAAATCCGGAAAAAATCCGAGCTCTGTCACAGTTGACTACCCCAACAAACCTCAAGCAGATCTAGAAATTAGCTGGATGCGTGGCTGCCTTAAGCCGCTTTATCTCCCGATTGGGAGAAAAGGCACTACCTCTTTATTGCCTTCTTCGACGCACCGAACACTTTGAGTGGACGGATGCGGCCACGGTCGGACTAGAAGAAATAAAGACCCTCCTGGCCAGTAATCCAATCCTGACCGCGCCAAATACTGGTGAACATATGCTATTATACATAGCTACAACATACCAGGTTGTAAGCGCAGTGCTCGTCATCGAACGAGAAGCGGACGGACACAAGTTCCCGTTCCAAAAGCCGGTATATTACGTGTCCACTATCCTCACTCCATGCAAATCTCAGTACCCACAATATCAAAAGATAGCATACACGGTCTTCATGGCATCCTGGAAACTACGACACTACTTTCAAGAGTGTTCGATTACGGTGGTCTCCGAAGTACCACTCAATGACATAATAAATAACCGCGACGCCACGGGCCGGATTGCTAAATGGGCTATCGAGCTCCTTTGGTTTGACATAACATACAAACCATGGCGAGCCATTAAGTCGCAAGTACTGGCTAACTTCGTCGCCGAATGGACAGAAGCCGAACTCCCTAAAGAGTACGGCGCATACTCCAATTGGATCATGCACTTCAACGGCTCTAAAATGTTGGCCGGATTGGGAGCGGGTGTTGTCCTAACATCCCCCACCGGAGACACGGTCCAATACGTACTCCAAATACTATCCACAGACTCCAACAATGCAGCCGAATATGAGGCTCTATTGCATGGTATTTGGATGGCAGTCTCCGTGGGCATCCAACGCCTAGAAGTGCGCGGGGACTCGAACCTCGCAATATCACAGATAAATGGAGACTTTGATGCCAAGGATCCAAAAATGGCGGCCTACCGTAATGCCGTCCTCAAAATGTCAGCTGGGTTCAAGGGGCTTGAATTCCACCATGTGGTCCGAGAAAACAATCAAGCGGCGGATATCCTCGCCCGCATTGGCGCTAAACGCGACCTTGTCCCACCTAATATCTTCTTGGAAAGGCTGTTCAAGCCGTCCGTGGTATGGGAAGGGGAGACCGACAATACCAGTCCGGATCCGAATATAACCCCAGATTCCGAACCATCTGACGTAATCGGAGGCTCTGCCATCGAAATAACACCTTCGGCCCACAAAATCATGGTTGTCATCGTCCCGTGGACCGAACCCTTCTTAGCCTACCTAACTAGGCAAGAGCTCCCCGAGGACCAAAACGAGGCACGTTGTATTGTGCAGCGCTCGAAGGCCTACAAAGTCCACGAGGGAGAGCTTTATAAGAAAAGCGCCACCGGAGTGCTCCAGAGATGCACCTCCGAAGAGGAAGGGCGGCAGCTCCTGGCTGAAATCCATGCCGGACTCGGCGGGCACCACGCCGCAGCTCAGGCACTTGTAAGCAAGGCCTTCCGTACAGGTTTTTACTAGCCAACAGCCCGGGCAGATGCACAGGACCTTGTCCAACATTGCGTCGGTTGCTAACTCTTCGACAATCAAAGCCATATGCCCCCTACCGCTCTCTAAACAATCCCCATAACTTGGCCCTTCATGGTCTAGGGGCTTGATATGGTCGGACCTCTTAAAGGGGGGAGCCATAAGAAAAAAAATACTTATTGGTCATGGTGGACAAGTTCACCAAATGGATCGAAGCCAAACCAGTTAAAACGGCAGAATCCGGACCAGTGATAGACTTCATATCAGGGGTGGTACACCGTTATGGTGTCCTCCACAGCATTATCACTGACAATGGCTCAAATTTTACAGCTGATGAGGTGAAAACTTGGTGCGACAATATGGGCATTAAGCTCGATTACGCCTCTATCTATCACCCCCAAACAAATGGTCAAGTCGAACGCGCAAATGGTCTTATCATGAGCGGCATCAAACCCAGACTAGTGAGATCCTTGAAGGAATCAGATACGCACTGGGTCGAGGAGCTCGACTCCATACTCTGGGGGCTCTGGACCACGCCAAATCGTACCACCGGATGCACACCATTTTTTATGGTGTATGATACATCTTCAATGTATCTACTTTTCCAAACACTTTTTCCCTTGTTTTGGACTCTAACTTGCATGATTTGAATGAAACTAACCCAGACTGGCGATGTTTTCAGCAGAATTACCATGATGTTGTTTTATGTGTAGAAAACAAAACTTCTCGGAATGACATGAAAATCCTTGGAGACAAGTTTCAGAAAATATAAAAAATACTGGCAAAAGATGAAGACCAGGGGGCCCACACCCTGTCCACGAGAGTGGGGGGGGGGCGCGCCCACCCCCTCTAGGCATGCCCCCCCATCTTGTGGGCCCCCTACAGCTCCGCCGACCTCAACTCCAACTCCATATATTCCGTTTTGCGGAGAAAAAAATTCGAGAGGAAGTTTCATCACGTTTTACGATACAGAGCCACCGCCAAGCCCTAATATCTCTTGGGAGGGCTGATCTGGAGTCCGTTCGGAGCTCCGGAGAGGGGGATTCATCACCGTCGTCATCATCAACCATCCTCCATCACCAATTTCATGATGCTCACCGCTGTGCGCGAGTAATTCCATCGTAGGCTTGCTGGACGGTGATGGGTTGGATGAGATTTATCATGTAATCAAGTTAGTTTTGTTAGGGTTTGATCCCTAGCATCCACTATGTTCTGAGATTGATGTTGCTATGACTTTGCTATGCTTAATGCTTGTCACTAGGGCCCGAGTGCCATGATTTCAGATCTGAACGTATTATGTTTTCATGAATATATGTGTGTTCTTGATCCTATCTTGCAAGTCTATAGTCACCTATTATGTGTTATGATCCGACAACCCCAAAGTGACAATAATCGGGATACTTCTCGGTGATGAACATAGTTTGAGGAGTTCATGTATTCACTATGTGTTAATGCTTTGGTCCAGTTCTCTATTAAAAGGAGGCCTTAATATCCCTTAGTTTCCGCTAGGACCCCGCTACCATGGGAGGGTAGGACAAAAGATGTCATGCAAGTTCTTTTCCATAAGCACGTATGACTATATTCGGAATACATGCCTACATTACATTGATGAATTGGAGCTAGTTCTGTGTCACCCTATGTTATAGCTATTACGTGAGGAATCTCATCCGACTTAATTATCCATCACTGATCCATTGCCTATGAGGTTTTCATATATTGTGCTTCGCTTATTTACTTTTCCGTTGCTATTGTTACAATCACTACCAAACCCAAAAATATTACGTTTGCTATCATTACTATCTTTACCTTTACCACTGTTACCATTACTATCATACTACTTTGCTACTAAATACTTTGCTGCAGATACTAAGTTATCAAGGTGTGGTTGAATTGACAACTCAACTGCTAATACTCAAGAATATTCTTTGGCTCCCCTTGTGTCGAATCACTAAATTTGGGTTGAATACTCTACCCTCGAAAGCTGTTGCGATCCCCTACACTTGTGGGTTATCAAGACTAATTTCTGGCGCCGTTGCTGGGGAGCATAGCTATATTCTCTGAGTCACTTGGGATTTATATCTGCTGATCACTATGAAGAACTTGAAAGATCAAAGAACAAAAATTTATCCCTCAACTACGAGGGGAGGTAAGGAACTGCCATCTAGCTCTGCACTAGATTCTCCTTCTGTTATGAATAAGCTTGCGACACCTAAACCTGCTACTGCTATGAATTCTGATATGTCACATGTTATTCATGATGCCACTTCTGCTATGCATGATACTTATGATGAAACTACTTCTATGCTTGATACTACTGTGCCATTAGGTGAATTTCTTGATGAACAACTTACTAAGGCTAGGGAGAATGAAATTATTGAAGAATATGAAATAATTATTGATGAAAGTGATGATGAAGGTTCTCCTCCTAATTATGAATTGCCCATTGTTCCTGAGGGTTATGTTATGGATGAAGAAACTGCTAGAGATTTTCTTGCTTGCAATGATAGATTAGATCTTAAGAAATTGTTAGCTAAGCTGAAACAAAAGACTTTAAATGCTAGAATGAAACACGACCCTGGTTTTGCCACTTCACCTATCTTTGTTACTGATAAGGAATATGAATTCTCTGTTGATCCTGAGATTATTACTTTAGTTGAATCCGATCCTTTCTATGGCACTGAATCTGAAACTGTTGTGGCACATCTCACCAAGTTAAATGATATAGCCACCCTGTTTACTAATGATGAGACGTCTCGCTATTATTATATCCTAAAGATATTTCTGTTCTCATTAAAGGGTGATTCTAAGACTTGGTTTAATTCTCTTGATCCTGGTTGTGTGCGTAGTCCCCAGGATATGATTTATTACTTCTCTTCTAAATATTTCCCTGCTCATAAGAAACAAGCTGCCTTGCGGGAAATATATAACTTTGTGCAAATCGAAGAAGAGAGTCTCCCACAAGATTGGGGGAGGCTTCTCCGATTACTTAATGCTTTGCCTAATCATCCTCTTAAGAAAAATGAAATACTTGATATCTTTTATAATGGACTAACTGATGCTTCCAAGGACTACTTGGATAGTTGTGCTGGTTGCGTTTTGAGGGAAAGAACAGTCGATGAAGCTGAATTATTATTGAACAATATGTTGACAAATGAAAATTATTGGACTCTTCCTGAGCCAATTCCTGAACCAATTGAGCCAACTCCTGAGCCTATTCCTAAACCCACTCCTGAGCCTATTTCTCAGTCCTTAAGATATGCAAGAGGCAAAGAAATCAATGAAAGAGAAAGGTATTAAAGCTGAAGACATTAAGAATTTACCTCCCATTGAAGAAATACATGGTCTTAATATACCGCCTGTTGAAGCACCACATTGTCTTGATAACCCGACACATGTAGTAAAGGTAAATTCTCTCTATAGATATGATAAAGTTGAAATCTTGTCTACTAAATTTCATAGCTCATGCTTAGATGAATTTGATGACTTTATGGATAAACAAGCAAATTTCAATGATTATGTTAGTAGACAATTGAAAAATAATGCTTATATGATGGGACGCTTGAGTGATTATATGTCTAGAGTTAAAGGTGAATTTAAACGTACTAGTGAACATATGGTCACCACTCAAGCTGAACAAGTACTCAAGGCTCAGAACGAATTGCTAGATGAATTAAATAATAAACATGACTATGTTGTTAGAGTGGCTAGTAGAACTGGTAAAATGACTCAGGAACCTTTGTATCCTGAAGGCCACCCTAAGAGAATTGAACAAGATTCTCAGAATAATAATGTAGATGCTCCTAGTTCTTCTAAGAAGAAGAAAAAGAAGAATGATAGGACTTTGCATGCTTCTAGTGAACCTAATGTAGAAACACCTGAGAATCCTAATAATACTTCTATCTCTGATGCTGAAACACAATCCGGAGATGAAAATGAACCTAATGATAATGCTAATAATGATGTTCATGTAGATGCTCAACCTAGTAATAACAATGATATAGAAATTGAACCTGTTGTTGGTCTTGATAACCCACAATCAAGAAACCAACATTATGATAAGAGAGATTTTGTTGCTAGGAAGCATGGTAGAGAAAGAGAACCATGGGTTCAGAAACCCATGCCCTTTCCTCCTAAACCATCCAAGACAAAGGATGATGAGGACTTTGAGCATTTTGCTGAAATGATTAGACCTATTTTCTTATGCATGCGCTTAACTGATATGCTTAAAATAAACCCTTATTCTAAATATATGAAAGATATCATCACTAATAAGAGGACAAATACCTGAAGCTGAGATTTCCACCATGCTTTCCAACTATACCTTTAAGGGTGGAATACCTAAGAAACTTGGTGATCCCGGAGTACCCACTATACCTTGCTCTATAAAAAGAAATTATGTTAAAACTGCTTTATGTGATTTAGGAGCCGGTGTTAGTGTTATGCCTCTTTCCTTGTACCGTAGACTTGAATTAAGTAAGTTGACACCCACTGAGATATCCTTGCAAACGGCTGATAAATCAACTGCTATACCCGTCGGCATTTGTGAGGACATGCCTGTTGTTGTTGCGAACGTTACTATCTTAACAGACTTTGTCATTCTTGATATTCCTGAGGACGACAGTATGTCGATTATCCTCGGTAGATCTTTTTTAAATACTGCAGGAGCTATTATTGATTGCAACAAAGGCAATGTCACCTTTCATGTTAATGGAAATGAGCATACGGTACATTTTCCGAGGAAACAACCTCAAGTTTACAACATAAATTCTATTGAGAAAATTCCATCAATCATTATTGGAGGTTTTGAATTTCCTCTCCCCACTATCAAGAAAAAGTATGACATTATTATTGTTGGGGATGTTCATATCCCCGCTGAGGTAACCTAGTGTCACTTTGAAATTTCTCCGGTTCCGTGTTATTCGGAATGAGTTTGTTAACACGACTTGATCAACCTTGTTTGTAGATTCATTTTGATGATCATGAGATGGATGAAACTAGAAGGCACAACCTTCTGTACCCTCTTTTTACTTTCTGTTATTTAAAATAAATAAAGCAAAAATAGTATTATATGTTTGTTTTCTGAATTATCCATGCAATAAAAAAATATCCCGAAAATAAAAGTGCTCCAAATGCCCTGCAAATTTAGTATGATTTTCTATGAAATATTTGAGGATTTTAGGCACCGAAATCACTGCAGGAGGGGCAAGCACCAGACCACAAGAGTGGAGGGCGCACCCACACCCCTAGGCGCGCCCCCCTGTCTCGTGGGCCCCTGGTGACCCCCCTCCACTTATGCCAACACCCACACACTCCATATTCTTCCCAAAAAATTCCCATCCATCTCAAGCATGAGTTCTAGCTCATTTTGCTGCGATTTTCAATCTCCTTGCTCAAAGCCCCATTCACAAAACTGCTCTGGGAGATTGTTGCTTGGTATGTGACTCCTCCATTGATCCAATTAGTTTTTGTTCTAGTGCTTTATTCGTTGCAAATCCTTGCTGCCTTGGTGGCCCTGTTCTTGAGTGTGCATGTTAAATTTATGAGGTCCCAAGTAATTCTAATGCATGATATAGGCTCTAGGCACTTGTAGGAGTAGTTGCTATCAATCTTGTTTAGTTTTATTCACTTTTATTTTGAAGTTACTAAAATTTCAGAAATATTGCAGAAAAAGAAATATGTTCAGGAAAATGTACCAAGGTGGTTCCTCAATAAAGAAAGGACCTAGGCGTGCTATACGTGAGCAAGACGATGAACCACCAAGGGAAGCTGAAGTGCGGTCTTGTGAATGGCCTTCAGAAGAGTTTATGGTCAATGCATGCATTAAGGATGAATTTGATACATATGTGCGTAATGCCGATCTTGAGGACTTCATGCAAGATAAGTGTCCTCAGTACTACTATCTAACTGATTCGTTCATGAGAAGGTTTAAATTTTCATCTTCGCATAAATCTCATAGTGTCCTGTTTGATATTTATGATAAATCATATACCATGGACATGGAAGATTTTACTACTGCTTGCAAACTCCTGCAGTGGGGACATGTTAATGATCCCCACAAATCTGAATTTAGAGATTTCCTTGCTAGTATCACTGTGGGAGAATCTAGAGATATTACACAAGCTACCATAGGGAGCATTCATTTTCCTGCTATACATTATTTTGCTCTCTTCATTGGTAGATGCATTAACGGTAAAGATGAAGCATATCATATGTGTGTCCCTGATCTTTGTGTCCTCAAAAGTGTTGTGTTAGGTTATAATGATTATAACTTGGGGGCAATAGTTGCACGTAGGTTGCATAAGAATGGTAGAGCCGGAGATTTCATTGGAGGAATTTATGCGACCCGTGTGGCCAATTATCTTGGTATAGCCCCACGAGAGGGTGATATGATGTTGCCTCCTGCTTATTTAGATTATGAAGCTATGGTCAAACATCATTTTCTTAAGAGGAATGAACAATTCCTCCAGTATCGACTAATCTTTGACAGGCATAGCTCTATCCATGTTACTCTTCCTGCTCCTTTCCTTTTTGATTACCAGGCAAAAGGAAGATATGTTGTTACCAGGGAGGAAGCAGCTGAACACGAGGGGAGAGAGGAGGCGGCTCGCCAACATGTCGCAGCTCAGGAGGCATTTGCTGCTACATCTCAGTACGACCCCAGTTACAACTAGGGATATCAGCCAGGCTACCCTTGGGATTAGACCAACTTAGGCCGAAAGCCTAAGCTTGGGGGAGTACGTATTTCTCACCGACTTTACATTCATGTTCACACACTATCCTAGTCGTCGGTGCTCATACTCTTTCATTGTATTATCCATTGCTAGTTTAATTTTCCTTTTCTAGTTTTCTTCTTATGTGTTTGATAAAGCTTAAGAAAAACCAAAAAATTAGTTAGTTTAATTTTCATGCTTGTAGTAGAAATTAAAATGAAAACCCAAAAAGATTTCTCGTTCTTCTTTTCTTGTTGGGAGCTTTCCCGTGTAAATAGTTTTATTTTCTTTTCTTTCCTTTAGGGTTTGAGAGTAGAAGACTTTATTGAAAATGTTTAGTGGCTCTCATATGCATGATTGTTTATTTAACTTGAAGCCCATATTACTTTGTCTTCTCTCTTGAGTTGAATGCTTGCAGATTCCAGCTTAGTCCAATGCACGTGCACTCTTATTATTATACACATCGTTCGGTTGTTCAAGTGAAAGGCAATAATGACGATATATGATGGACTGATTGAGATGAGACAAGCTGGTATGAACTCGATCTCTCTTGTTTTTGTAAATATGATGAGTTCATCGTTCCTGATTCAGCTTATTATGAAGTAAACATATTTGGAATGACATTTAGAGATTATAGTTGCTTGTGCCACGCTTGATTAGCTATGAGTTATAATGGTTTACCTTGCGTGCCAACATGCTATTAGAATGATTATGATGTGGTATGATGGGATGGTATCCTCCTTTGAATGAATTGAGTGACTCGACTTGGCACATGTTCACGCATGTAGTGGAAACAAATCAACATGGCCTTCATGATATTTATGTTCATGGTGGATTATATCCTACTCATGCTTGTACTCGGTGTGAATTAATTTTAATGCATGTTTATGACTGTTGTCGCTCTCTCAGTTGGTCGCTTCCCAGTCTTTTGCTAGCCTTCACCTGTACTAAGCGGGAATACTGCTTGTGCATCCAAACTCCTTAAACCCCAAAGTTATTCCATATGAGTCCACCATACCTTCCTATGCGGTATCTACCTGCCGTTCCAAGTAAATTTGTACGTGCCAAACTCCTAACCTTCAAATGAAATTATGTTTTGTATGCTCGAGCAACTCATGTTTCAGCTAGGGCTGCCTATATCTTCCATGCTAGGTGGGTTATTCTTAAGAGGAGTGGACTCCGCTCCTCATTCATGAGAAAGGGCCGGTAACCGGGATGCCCAGTCCCATGATCCAAAAAGATCAAAGCAAATCAAAATAATTAAACAAAACTCCCCCAGGGCTGTTGTTAGTTGGAGGCACTCGTTGTTTCGAGCAAGCCATGGATTGATGCTTGTTGGTTGTTGGGGAGTATAAACTTTTACCATTCTGCATGGGAACTGCCTATAATGCATGTAGTATGGAAGATACAGCCATCTCATAGTTGTTGCGTTGACAGTGAAAGTATGCCGCTCAAAATGTTATTCAATCTCTATTTTAAAATCGAGCTCTGGCACCGCTACAAATCCCTACTTCCCTCTGCGAAGGGCCTATCTATTTACTTTTATGTTGAGTCATCACCTTCTTATTAAAAAGCACCCGCTGAAGAGCACACTGTCATTTGCATTCATTACTATTGGTTTATATTGGGTATGACTTGACTGGATCTCTTTTACCATGAATTACAATGTTTAGTCAGTCCTTGATCTTTAAAGGTGCTCTGCATTTATGTTTTGCCGTCTTAGAAAGGCTAGCGAGATACCATTTTGTTATATCATGTTATGATTGTTTTGAGAAAGTGTTGTCATCCGAGTTTTATTATTATGGCTCGCTAGCTGATTATGCCATTGATATGAGTAATTGTGAGACCGAGGTGTTATTGTGAGTATAGTTAGTTCATAATATATGTTGAAACTTGAATGCTGGCTTTACATGTTTACAACAATAAGAGCAAACGGAGTTTGTAAAAAGTTTTTCTTTATCACTTTCAGTTTATCAACTGAATTGCTTGAGGACAAGCAAAGATTTAAGCTTGGGGGAGTTGATACGTCTCCAACGTATCTACTTTTCCAAACACTTTTGCCCTTGTTTTGGACTCTAACTCGCATGATTTGAATGAACTAACCCGGACTGACGCTGTTTTCAACAGAATTACCATGATGTTGTTTTATGTGTAGAAAACAAAAAGTTCTCGGAATGACCTGAAAATCCTCGGAGACAAGTTTCAGAAAATATAAAAAATACTGGCAAAAGATGAAGACCAAGGGGCCCACACCCTGTCCATGAGGGTGGGGGGCATGCCCCCTGTCTCGTGGGCCCCCTGCAGCTCCGCCGACCTCAACTCCAACTCCATATATTCCATTTCACGGAGAAAAAAAATCATAGAGGATGTTTCATCGCGTTTTACGATATGGAGCCGCCGCCAAGCCCTAATCTCTCTTGGGAGGGCTGATCTGGAGTCCGTTCGGGGCTCCGGAGAGGGGGATTCGTCACCGTCGTCATCATCAACCATCCTCCATCACCAATTTCATGATGCTCACCGCCGTGCGTGAGTAATTCCATCGTAGGCTTGCTGGACGGTGATGGGTTGTATGAGATTTATCATGTAATCAAGTTAGTTTTGTTAGGGTTTGATCCCTAGTATCCACTATGTTCTGAGATTGATGTTGCTATGACTTTGCTATGCTTAATGCTTGTCATTAGGGCCCGAGTGCCATGATTTCAGATCTGAACGTATTATGTTTTCATGAATATATGTGTGTTCTTGATCCTATCTTGCAAGTCTATAGTCACCTATTATGTGTTACGATCCGACAACCCCGAAGTGACAATAATCAGGATACTTCTCGGAGATGACCGTAGTTTGAGGAGTTCATGTATTCACTATGTGTTAATGCTTTGGTCCGGTTCTCTATTAAAAGGAGGCCTTAATATCCCTTAGTTTCCACTAGGACCCCGCTGCCACGGGAGGGTAGGACAAAAGATGTCATGCAAGTTCTTTTCCATAAGCACGTATGACTATATTCGGAATACATGCCTACATTACATTGATGAATTGGAGCTAGTTCTGTGTCACCCTATGTTATAGCTATTACATGAGGAATCGCATCCAACATAATTATCCATCACTAATCCATTGCCTACGAGCTTTTCACATACTGTGCTTCGCTTATTTACTTTTCCGTTGCTATTGTTACAATCACTACAAAACCCAAAAATATTACTTTTGCCATCTTTACCTTTACAACTGTTACCATTACTATCATACTACTTTGCTACTAAATACTTTGCTGCAGATACTAAGTTATCCAGGTGTGGTTGAATTGACAACTCAACTGCTAATACTCAAGAATATTCTTTAGCTCCCCTTGTGTCGAATCATAAATTTGGGTTGAATACTCTACCCTCCAAAGTTGTTGCGATTCCCTACACTCGTGGGTTATTAGTGTACGGCGTAGAGGCAGTACTACCCTGCGATATAATTCATGACTCACCTTGCGTGCGCATGTACGAAGAGAAAGAAGCCGAGCTAGATCGGCAGGACAACTTAGATGCCCTGGAGGAGGAGTGTGTGATGTTGCAAAAGCCCGTTCCGCATTCTATCAGCAGCAGGCTCAGAGGTATCAAAGCAGAGAAGTACGGGCCAAAACTTATAACGTTGGCGAACTCGTTCTACGCCTACCGGAGAAGAAGAAGGACAAGCTCAAGCCCAAGTGGGAGGGTCCCTTCATCATTGATAAAGTTCTCACCAGAGGAGCGTACCGTCTGTGTAATGCATTAGATAACAGACTTGAGCCGAACCCATGGAACGCGGCCAGACTCCGAAGATTCTACGCCTAGTGCCGAACTTAGTGTTCGTCTCCTTACCTCCACCTTTTCAATTATGTCCTCCTTCTTCCTTTCTTTTCCTCTTTTCTTTTTACACACAAAGCCTTAAATGTTGTACGGATGCTTCGATTGCTCCGGCCGCACTATGCGTGCTCAATATACGTGGGGGCTTCCTATACGGAAGCTTAATATAATTATTTTCATGGCTTCATGCCCACCACATATGCGTCACCTTTCCATATGTGCCTTTTATTCACCATTATATGCATCGATATGACTTAAGTTTTGGCCATGCTGGGTTGCCTGGCTCTTGCGTTTATGCCCTACATTCCTGTTAATTCGGCTAGGGCATAAGGGGAGCACCTCTGTGATTGTTACTGCCGGTTCAGCTGGATGTGTACCTCAGACTAGGTGAAGCCGAAAGTTAGCATTCTTAAGGGAATATTCGGTCGGTGAAAAAAGATGTTTTTTGTTTATTACAACATAAATCCCCAGATGTTTTGTATCATGCGTCCCTGTTCTCAGTTCGGACATGCACATCGATGCATGCGTACCCAGGGAAAGGAACCCCTAACGGAACTATTCTCTCTGGAAGATGCTTCTTACTATACATGTAATATAACATAACTAGTTGGCTACTTGTCTGTTCAAGCACTTATGACCCCTACGCCTGGTTTCCACGCATACCCCGGTTTTACATAACTGAGCGGGTATTCAGATACACTTCGGACTGTCGGGTCCGGAGCCTGAAGCGAAAAGGTCCACCATGACAAATGATTTACAATCCAGCTAGGGACTACATACGTCCATTGAAGTACATAGTCACTTGGACTGGCTAAATTCTTCTTCTATAACATCCAACAGGCTGTCTAGCCTACAATCCTATTGGGAATACTTTGCGGCTAATGCTACTTGGTCATACACCAGACTTACGGGAACCTCTTTCCCATCTGGCCCCACAGGTCCAACTTTGGCCATATGGTTTGGGTTAGCCTTGGCGTATCGCGTCTTCACCATGGCCCAGGCTTCCCTGGCACCTTGTCGGCAGGCTGATACCTTCCAAAACCGGAAGCGCCGCTGTTCTCCTTTGAGCATATCCACAAGCTCCCCCATGCCTCCTGGCAGGGAAGCGGACGGCCACAAGGCCTGGGCAATACCCTGCATCACCTGCCGAGCTCGTTCGTGCAGTTGTGAGAGATCTTGCAACAAATCACCTGCGGATCCGGGCATCTCCTCTTCAGGACGGCCTGTAAGCATACCTACAGACATAACTCTATTAATTCGTTTCCCTGCCGAATTGTACTGCAGTTCATTTGAGCACTTACTATAAATGCCGCGTCGAAGCCTCCTGTTCTCCTTCACGGAGTCAGCAAGTTGAGCTCAAACATGTTCTAATTCGACGCTCAGCCAGATGTTGGCATCTTGGAGATTGTTTTTCTCTTGAATAACCCGCGTAAGCACACGCTCGCCCGCCTTTAGCTGAGTTCATAGATGTGGCTCATTATCCTTTACGATCTTCGGATTCTCTCCGGGATTGTCTGCAGAATCTTTTGTTGGATTTGTAAACCATGCCGAATAATAACTGGTATACGTCCTTACAAATTACTTTATCAAGGCAAGTATTACAAGAGGAGGCCTTTTGGGATTGCTCTAGTTCGGCAACTGCGGCCTTTAGCTGGATCTTGCATTCCTCCAGCTCTTGAGATAAATGGGTATTCTTCTCTACAAGAACCTATGCATACAATGATACTTAAATCAGTTGTGCCAACTGTTTGAAGTCTCAGGGGCTACTAATACACATACTTATCAAATTTTCTTACCCGTATATCCTTTGCATACTAGTCCATCGCTCTGGCAAGTCCATCTTGAGCAGCGCGGATGTATGTGTCTCCTGAGTTGAAGGCATTGAACGCCTCTTCGGAAAAAATACCATTGCGGAGTACGGCTCGTCTACGCCGGTGATTCATGGCGCTCTCCACTTTGGAATTCGTAGCGGAGAACCTGTCTGCATCCTCTGTAGGAGGACAATTCGGCGTTGTCCCCACATCAGCCTCCACCCGTGAATCCGGTTCTAGAATCCGGTTGGTTGAGGCATGGCCGGCAGGGTCTCCGGATATAGTCCGCCGACTACTCTTTCTGCCAGGACATAATGAACACCATCACATTTCAACAAAGATAACCACGGGGCAAGTTTAAATTCTACCTTTGCGCCGGCGTCTCAATCCTAACCGCCTTCCTCTTAAGCCTACCCGGCCCGAGTGCCCTTTGCTGATGAGCCCCCACGTGCTCAGTGCGGCGTCCCGATGGCCGTTTCTATAAAAATGCAACATATGTGCATAAGGTATGGCATAAATCGAAAGTTAGGACTCTAGCTTTACTTACATTCGACATAGGGAGCAGCCCGGGATAATCGGCGATGATGGCCACCAAGGTGCCGACACAGCTTTCTTGGTAGAATGTCCCGTCGACGAGCTCCACGGATATATCCGGATCTTCTTCAAGTCCGGGGTCGAGAGCCCGGCTAGGATCCTTTGGCTGCGGAGATGGGCTGTTGAACTCTTTCACGGCCTTTTTCAGTTCCTGCTTTGAAATAGCAAGGTAAATGATTGTGACAACGGATGCAAGAATGGATAGAGTCGAGTAAAGGATGACAGCTTACCCAGCTTGGGGGGTTGTACATAGAAAATCCATCCCGCGGCTTAATGCGGAGGAACTCCTCTTCTTCTCCTTTGTACAAATTGGACAATATTCTCGCTAGAGCGGTGGCGGAGTTCGGACCTTTACGACCGCAGCAGGTGGCGTCGTCTTCTCCATTGAAGTGCCACATGGGTTTCCCCCGATATTGAAGTGGCTGCACCCCCCGCATTATGCATATTGGCATAATTTCGATTATTGTCAGTCCTGATTGGGCCAGTATTTTTATCCTGCCCATCAGATAGAGGACTTCTCCATCATCTTCCTCCTGGGGGCTCCGAGGGTGCCAACTTTGGCGTTTCTTTAGTGGAGCGTTAGTGAACTCAGGAAGGCCTGTCCGGACTGGGTCCAGAAGGGGAACATCATCTACATAAAACCACTCCAAAGGCCAGTCTTCGGATGCCTTCTTTGGAGTGCCAGATAGGTATCCGGTCTGGGCGACGTGCCATATTTTGGCTCTGCCCACTTGATATATAGATCCCTCCTGATTGCGAGGGACAAGGCAGAATAGCCTCTTCCATAACTCGAAATGAGCCTCGCAACCCAGAAATAGCTCGCAGAGGGCAACGTAACCCGTGATGTGCAGTATGGAGGCAGGCGTGAAGTTATGCAGCTGGAGGCCGTAGAACTCCAGGAGCCTGCGGAGGAACAGGTGGATTGGAAACCCGAGTCCTCTCAGCAAATATGGGACAAGGCATATCCACTCCCCCTGAGATGGGTTAGGAAAGCTCTCCGCTTGCTCCCTGCCGTTATAGGTGGCTAGTCCGGCTCGGACTGGGACCATGTATGCAGGTGGAAGAAACCCTTGGGTCTGCAACTCTACTAAACGGCTATGGGGGACGGAACACTTTTTCCAATCACCTGGCGTATAGCTAAAGGAGCAAGAAGTAGAGCTGCAGCGACCGGCCATGATGGAATGGTTTTTTCCGGATGCGCTCTGTTGAATGCTTGCTTGGGGAAAGATGGTGAGATTTGGATCTGAGCATCCCCGTCTCTTCAAATAGACGGTTCGCTTACAGGGTCAGGGTGGCAAATGTAAAATTGCCCCGGCTCCTCGTATTCGCTCGACACATGGAGATAGCCATTATTGAATCACAGAAGCCGATGGATACAACATTGATGGGAAGCCGGACACTGTTCGCTATGACAGGTACTCTAGATTCGGAGAAGAACCCGCCTTGCAATGCCGAAGACAATCTACGCGCCGGACTCATCGTCATTGAAGCCTGGTTCGGGGGCTACTGAGGGAGTCCTGGATTAGGGGGTATCCGGACAGCCGGACTATATACTTTGGCCGGACTGTTGGACTATGAAGATACAAGATTGAAGACTTCGTCCCGTGTCCGGATGGGACTCTCCTTAGCATGGAAGGCAAGCTTGGCTATTCGGATGTTAGATCTCCTTCTCTGTAACCGACTCTGTGTAACCCTAGCCCCCTCCGATGTCTATATAAACTAGAGGGTTTAGTCCGTAGGATAAGAACAATCATAATCATAGGCTAGCTTCTAGGGTTTAGCCTCTACGATCTCGTGGTAGATCAACTCTTGTAATACTCATATCATTAAGATCAATCTAGCAGGAAGTAGGGTATTACCTCCATCGAGAGGGCCCGAACCTGGGTAAACATCGTGTCCCCAGCCTCCTGTTACCATTAGCCTTAGACGCATAGTTCGGGACCCCCTACCCAAGATCCGCCGGTTTTGACACCGACAACTCCCCCGTATAAATATAATTTATGGCCATTTCGTCATGGAGCGGATCTGGCGCAAACACTTGCTCTACCAAATTTCCCATTATGGGAGCAAGGTCCTTTAGATTTCCTGCGCCGATGTGTGCGCTCACATCTCCGCTGGGTGTTTCCCCTATGGGAAAGTTTAAGTCCGGAATTTCATGCACTGAATTTTCCGTACTTGTGCCAGGTCTTAACTGGCTCCCCATTTCAATTTGGGGTACTTTGGCGAAAGGCTGTAATAAATCTCTCTTATCCTTTTTCGTTAGGCGTCCCCGAGTACTTGGGATTTGAGAAGCCGGATTTCTCGTCCTTTTAGGCCTTTGGACGGGAGCGGGTATACCATCATTTTTCTTCGGTATTTCAACCCTTTCCGGTGCATTGCACGCGTGCACATGCAATTTTGTCACAGTCTTTAAGTCACTAAAGTGGTCAGGCAGTTGATTTGCTAAAGACTGCAAATCTATTGTCTTTTGGACTTCTCTCTCAGTCTTAGCAGTGCGCGGGTCATGAGCGTGGATCCCTGTGGCTTGCCACGTGATTCTCGACTTTTAGCATCAAGGGGTTGATTCTCTCCCCCTAAATTCAGGAAATAATCCTCGTCAAAAATGCAATCAGCAAAACGAGCCATGTGACTGTCACCTGTCATGGGGTCCAGATACCTAATTATGGAGACAGTCTCATAACCAACGTATATCCCCGACTTATGGAGCGGGCCCATCGCTGATCGCTGAGGGGGTGGTATTGGTACATATACCTAGTAACCGAACCTATGAAGGTGGGAAATTTTTGGTGCCGACCCTTGCGCAAGTTGAACAGGAGAGTGGATGTTGTAGGCCGACGGTCGAAAGTTGATGAGATTAGCCGCGTGTAACACCGCGTGGCCCCAACATGTAGTTGGTAAATTACAACCCTGAAGGAGTGGTCGGGCAATGAATTTAATTCTTTTAATCAATGCCTCGGCAAATCCATTTTGTGTATGAACATGTGGTACCGAGTGCTCAACTTTGATTCCCATTGCCATGCAATCATCATCGAACGCCTTTGAAGTAAATTCTCCGGCATTGTCCATTCGAATAGACATTATATGATAATCCTTGAAATTATTCCTCATTTGTATATCTGAGAGATCAACTTTGCAATGGCATGGTTCCGTGTTGATAGTAGGCAAACATTGGACCATTTAGAGGAAGCATCAATGAGCACCATGAAGTACCGAAACGGCCCCGTGAGGGGCTGAATTGGACCGCATATGTCCCCTTGGATACGTTCCAAGAATGCGGGGATTTCATCCCTCACCTTGAGGGGCGATGGCCTAATGACTAACTTCCCCTTAGCGCATGCGGAGCACATGAAATCATCGAAATTCCGGAATTTCTACATGTTAACATTATGGCCATGCGAGTTGTTAATTATATTTCTCATCATCCTAAGTTCGGGGTGGCCTAACCTATCGTGCCAGAGGCAGAAGAGTTCAGAGCTTCTAAAGACGGTCTTGAGGGTAGTGTACACGGGCGGTGCTACTATCTTAGTGTAGTATAGCCCTGTGTCAAATGAATGAAGCCTTTCGATAACATGTTTACCACCTGCATCCCGCTTTGTGATGAGTAGGCACTCCTTGCCGTTTTCATCATCGGTCTCAGCATGGAAACCATTAGCACGAATGTCTCTAAAGCTCAAAAGAGTACAAGTCGACTCCGGGTACAACAACGCATCATTAATGATCAAAGTTGTTCCCATAGGGAGTATAATAGTGGCTCGTCCGGAGCCAACTATGTGAGAACCGCAACCGGCGATTGTCATATTACTTCTCAGAGATTTTTTAATGGACTCAAAGTACTTAGTTTATAATAAAATGGTATGAGTGGTTGCCAGGACCCCGACTCAATGCCACATCAATCTAGCATGTAACACCTCATATCACTTTGTGGCCTCACGCACGGTATTCCCACGGGTGTCGCCTTACCTTTGCCCGGGACCGTTTGCGCCTTTTGGCACACGTATATGACAGTGTCGCTAGCATCCATATGATAAGGAGCCCGGGCTGACATGACTAGTCGTAAACCCAAAGTGGCACAAACTTACAGGGACAGGCATCCATGACCCAGCTTCGAACATGTCGGTCATCAGCAAGTGGATCCGGGCTGTAGCACTGGGCTAGCAGGACTCCGGTAAACCGGGCTGTAGCGGGCTAACAGGACTCCGGTACTCAAGCGTGACATTTCCCCGAAGGGACAGACACAGGAACGAAGAAGGACACATGCCGGCCAGCCTAAGTGTTCCGGAGCAGTAGCAAGCTACCATGGCTCAGTGGAAACACTAGGAGACATTTCCCGGTAAGAGAGGCTACTAAAGATAAACAACTAGATGGTCAGATCCCACACATACCAAGCATTTCAATAACATACACACAATATGCTCGATATGTGCAATACAACATGGCATCACAAAATGACTCTACGACTCAAGTAGTTTATTCAATAGGCTCCGAGGAGCGAGATATTACAAACATGGGTCTCATGACCCAACACTCAGAGCATACAAGTCAAAGCACAAGCGGAAGCTATCATGTCTGAGTACAGACATCTATAAATGAAAAAGGCTGAGAAGCCTGACTATCTATCAGATCCTGCCGAGGGCACAAGATCGTAGCTGAGGTATCAAGCTAAACGTCGAAGTCCACGTGAAACTACTAGCGAGACTGAAGTCTCTCTGCAAAAACATAAAATAGGCAAACGTGAGTACAAATGTACCCAGCAAGACTTACATCAGAACTATCTACATATGCATCATTATCAACAAAGGGGATGGTGGGGTTTAACTGCAGCAAGCCAGCTTTGACTCGGTGGCTATCCTGAACTACGACTGCGAGTAACTCTTTTGAGGTGGCGCACACGAGTCCACATATTCACCATATCAATACACCACTATGGATCCGCTCCCGTCTCCCTACGAGAACGCCATCCATAGCACTCACGCTTATCTTGCGTATTTTAGAGTATCCACTTTCACTTGTCTATGAACTGATATAAGCAACCCAGAAGTCCTTTTCCGTGGACACGGCTATTCGAATAGATTAGGTTAACCCTGCAGGGGTGTACTTCTTCACACACGCTCTCACCACTTACCGCCGTTTACACGACATGTACTCGGCAACCTTCAAGCGGAAGCCCAACGTGGGTGTCGGCCACGGCCTGCCTAAACACTCAAGTCTCTAGTCCAGGTTTATCGCCTATTCGGGTTCCATCCATGAGGAGATCCGGCCGGAGTTTCGCTCACAGCCCCAAACGATGTGAACAGGGTTCCGTGACACCAAACGGGCGCCCGGTTACCCGGCCACGTGCCTACCGCATCACAGCCCACCCCTACGGTCAGCGCTGCGCACGGCCTCCAGCATACTACAAACACCAGAAACTACTTGCAACTCCTGGACAGAGGACAAGGGTGATTAAGAAGCCGAGAGGGTCCATTGGTTTCGGGCCCAATGCGTGGTAGTAGCTGAATCATGGATCACAAACACAGAACTCAGTTCCTGAGGACGGCTGCAATGAGACAACCCACCATGTACTCCTACATGGCCTCTCACCGCTACCTTTACCAAATCGTGTTCACACACTTAGCTCACACACAGTAGGACATGTTCACACGCCTCTGATTCATCCCCGATGAATCAGACCTGACTCAACTCTAAGCAGTAGCAGGCATGACAAACAAACATGAATGAGTAGGCACAACAGGGCTCAAACAACTCCTACTCATGCTAGTGGGTTTCATCTATTTACTGTGGAATGACAGGTCATGCAGAGGATAAAGGGGTTCAGCTACCGCAGCAAGTAACAGATGAATCGTTGTTGTCCTAATGCAGTAAAAGAGAGCAGGAGCGAGAGAGTAGGATTGTATCGGAATGAACAAGGGGGTTTTGCTTGCCTGGCACTTCTGAAGATAACATTGAGTCTTCATCAGTGTCAACGATCACATCATCGGTATCACGTCTATCGAGAGGGGACAAATACCGGCAACACAGAAAGGAACACAATCAATGCAATGCACAATATGATGCATGATCATGACATGGCAAAATGAATGTGTTTTGGGCTAATGCAACTAGCAACAGATTAAATGAAGTTGGTTTGAATACAAGATTCAAATTCAAACTCCATATGTGATTATTTAAATGCCATTTAATTGATTTGTCCTAAACAGTAGCTATAAGTTGTTCTAACATGCATGAAAATGGTACAGATGGATTCCTTGAATTTTTCTGATAATTTTTCATATATAATTTATTTAATTTGGAGTTACGGTTAATTTTCTATGATTTATTGAAGTTTTAGCTATTTTCTGAAATTAATAAATCATTTTAGATTTATTTAAATTCCAGAAAGGAATTATTGCGTCAGCACTAGGTCATGCTGACCTCAGCATAGTCAACAGGGGCTGGTCCGGGTCAAACCTGACCAGTGGGGCCCACTGGTCAGTGACACACCGCTGGCATGAGTCACTGACGTGTGGGGCCAGTCAAAAGCCACGTCAGCAAGTCAAACTGACATCGAGGCCCACATGTCAGTGAGATAGAGAGCTAACAGGGGGTTATTTAACTTAACCCGTGTTTTTAACAGCAGCGGTCCCACATGTCATGCACAAGGGTTTAATTAACTGAGTGATTAGCACCTAACCTAATGCTCCACGTCAGCTAGTGACGCCGGCGACCACGGCGACGGCGAGACCTCGCCGGAGTTGCTCGGGACGGCGCTACAGGCTGCGGTTGGGCACCCTGAGGGCACCAGGAGGGAGCCCGTGCTCCTGCGCATCCAGCGGAGGCAGCGGAAGGTCGCGGGGCGGCCGGGGCTGACGGCGGCGAGCTCGGCAGCGGCGGCCGGAGCTCGGGTTAGTTTGGGCTCGGCGTTAGGGTGCTCGGGAGGAGGAGCTGGTGGGATCTGCGTGCTCCTGGGAGGGCACCGAACGCGTTGACACACTCAGGCACGGGCTGTGGTGGCTAAAACGACGGAGGCATCATGGCCGGCGGCGATGAGCTCTCGGCTCCGGCGGAATCGAGCTAGCGGAGAGAAACAGAGGGGGGGGCGAGCATAAGGGAAGATGCAGGAGCTCACATGGGGTCGGAAGAGAAGCTCGGCGGGCTCGGGGAGGCTTCTGCGCCGGCGAATTGACGGCGGCGATCTCCGGGCACCAGAGATAAAGACGACGACGCTCCGGTCGTTTTCGGCCTCCTCTGATCGCGTGCGTCGGTGGGTAGCTCCACGGGGTCAGGGCGGAGCTCAGGCATGCGGAGAGGGAGCGAGGGGGGGGGTGGATGTGGCCGTGGTGTAGCTCATCGGAGTGGCCATGGCGGCTTCGGCCATGAGGGGAAAAGAGCAGGGGAGTGAGAGGGAGAGAGCAGGGAGGCAAGGGAGCGGACGAGGGGGTTCCAGGGGGGTGTCGTGGCATCCTTAGCCGATCCGGGGCGGGGCGGCAAGCAGGAGGTGGCTCGGGCGCGTGCGTGCGCGCCGCGGCCACACGCTCGTCCTTCTGTCCGAGGACGAAGACGACAGGAGAAGGGAGTGGAGATGGGCTGGGCCGGCTGGGGGGGGAACTGGGCCGGCTGGTGGGCTGCACGGGTGGGCACCAGGTAAGTCCTTCTCTGTCTTTTATTTCTATTTCAGTTCTGTTTTCTTTTTATTTAATTCTTTTGCCACTGTTTTGAATTAAAATAATAATTCAAACAATGCCAAAGCTCCTCTGAATATTTTATTTTGCTAGATGGACCTTTCCAAAAGCTCATAAAATAATTCAGGGATATTTGAAATTATATTCTAATTATATGAATATAATTCAAATTCAAATAGCTAATGAATTAAATTCAAAGTCCCAAAAATAAATCCTTAAAAATGTTCAATATTTTGGTTGGGACCAGAACCCTTACCAAAAATTATCAAACATTTAAGAAGAGCATTTTGGAACAATGAATGAGATTTTTAGGGTTTCTGCCCTTCTTTTATTTAGGGTTTTGAGGCTTCCAAATTTCCTCAATTCAAGTTTCAAAAATATAGACATGATGCACACATGAAGCTAACCTAGAGCAATGCCTGAAGCTAGGGATGTGACAACTCACCCCCACTAAACAAGAATCTCGTCTCGAGATTCAAGCGTAGGGTAAGGTGAAAGGTAACGCAACTAGTACAATCTTCACGATCCAGGTTGCACTTCATAGGAACGTTGATTCGAACACCATCTTTGTCTTGTCGTCTTGCTCTGAGAACTCCAGCTAATCATGACAAGAAGAGGGAAGGAAAACTCTAGAAGGATCGGTCTTCTTGAAGGTCGAACAACTCACGGAATGAGACATAGAACCATCTCTCGGGTTGAGACACGAGATACACATCAAGAGGGGTGGAAAGAGACGGATGACGAAGGTTCACTAAGTAGACAACAATTTCACGCTTAAGAAGGTGGTAAACGATTGTCAACGTAGCGAGGAGTTGAGTTGCCATGATACCATAACGATACACCTTAGGGAAGGTGACTCGTAGAGATATCCCCTTAAGTGGCAAAAAGAATTACTTTTGATTCAGAGATCATTGAAACTCTTTAAACCAGCCTAAGACAATTCTCGAGTGATCGTTTGGAGGGGGTCGGTAGAATGGCATACTCAAACTTGGATGATGTGGATTACCTTGTTGAAGACAACGTAATGGATGAATTTGCTTATCACCGGAAATGGAAGAGACTCATGGTAGAATGGCACATTGGCGGTGCAAGCTGGGAACAAAATGCAAATGATGGGAATGATTCTGGTAACTGGGGAAGAACCCAACAAAAGAGAGTGAATTCACTGTTTGAGTAGGTCATAGCATTGCCGAGGAAATCTGGGGCAATCCCAGCTAGTGCCGATGATAACACGTAGCGCTTGTGCGTGCTCTCAAGAACTTGAGCATTTCCATATTCATCAAGGTTTTACCAACATCCGTGTCAAGGTCCGGTAACACAACTTACTACCATGATGAATGGTGATGGAGGATGCAGATGCAAAGGAAGATAACACTTTCTCAGATTTCACCTTAGCGAGGCCAAGGAAACAAAATCTGGATGATCGACCGAGAGACATTTAGCACTCCGCTTCTAATGTTCTCCTTGATGTGCTAGTGTAACCCATTCATAGATATGGTTTGATATCTAGAACATCAAGTAAAAGGTCGGACTTCGGGAACACAAAAATCCATAGGGACAACTAGGGAGTAAATCCTACGAAATCCTTATGGGGAGGTGGCCAACTTCATCAATCAAGATATTATAATAACAGGTCTTCCGGCTGGGTGTGTTGGCCACGACATCCACTTTACCGGTTATCGAGAGACCAATATTATAGTTCTTGGGAAATGTTCCAACCATCATATCTGCCTGAGATTCAGATCTGGTTGGTGTCAGGATATTCCAGACTCATCGAGTCTAGGAAGAAAAATGAAAGTTTGCAACACAAATCGACGAGATGACGTTGCGGGATTCTCGGGAGATGAACTACGATAGCAAGCTCCAAAACATGAGCTGGTTCTGCTACAAACATGTGAACACGTTGTCCCAGACAAGCATGACCACATGGTAGTCTTATAATAAAACACTACCGAGTTCAGGTTGGGAACCATCAGCGAGGATATCGAAGTTCTTTCATAAGTCCGGATTAGCTCTTATGAAGGAACTCCTTCTCCTTGAACAAATCAATCAGTGGCTTGGTGTGCTAGGGATACATATAGATTGAAGGTTGCAAGTCTTCAAACCACAGCATTCTTCGCACGTGTGCATGACTGATTTGGAATGATTCCAAAGAAAGCAACATTGACTTTCTCGAATCCACGGCGGCAACTTGCATCAGATGCACATGAATTAAAGGAAGTCACTACCTTCATCCAAACATATGCTTCATGAGCTAGCATGAAGAAATGCTTTCAAAAGTTTCCAACACTAGCTTAATGTTCAGCAAAATTATGGAGAAGACAAGGATGTTGTCAATGGGCTCAACAACAATTCATCTGGGTTTCCTTTTAAAAGGAATTCCATAGTTAAGTGAACAAGTGATAGCATTGGTCAGACCTAAAAGATATAATGGTGTATGCTCGAGGGATCAACCACGAATAAGACAACATTACGAGCATCGTTGGTACTGATTTGATTTGACGATAGCCCACACTCAAATCAAAGGATTGATAAGACAATAGATCCAGCAACTGATCACAGGGACCAATCGATGAAGATATCATCTTTCTTCAACACACACTACACAAGAATATCCCTTTGGAACGAACTAAGTCAGACAAGCTTTTATCTTCCAACTCTCCAAGTTGTTGTCTAGCTTAACCAACTAGCTCAGGGATATCTAACACCGATTCTTGGAGAGAAGGTGGTTCACAAGAAACCAACTTGATCACGAACTCAACATAGCGGTCAGGTGACAACCCGGTAACACCTCCAAGAAGATATTTGGAAAGTCACGAACCACCGGTATGTTACTAAGCTCGAGAACAATCTTGCTTTTGAGGGCAAGACGATATGATCAAATGAGTGAGGACTTGACAAGATCCTAACTCATCAATCGAAGGGTGCACCGAAATAAGGACTAGGTAGCACGATCAGTCTTAGAAGGATGATTCGAAAACCAACATACTAAGAATGAAATTATTATCCTTTAACTACCAAGCAACAGAGTTGCTAGCAGTATTGATTTCACACATCACAATTCATTTGTCGGTATTCCGGTTGCATCAACACGAGGGCCGAGGAATGAACAGTGATGGCAAGAAGTATCACTGTACCAAGAGTTCATGGGATGGTGTGCAATTCCTATAACAATCTCGATATAAAATATGTAATACTCCAAGGTAGAGCAGAACCAAAAGCTGGATTGGCATTTGATCTGCGGAATACAACTACTTTGACCCAATCCTAGATATGGAAGAGGTACTGGAGTTTGTTTCTCCTAGTCATTCGGAATAGAATGGCTTGACGGACCACAAGAGTAATAGGCATCGATAAACGAACGCACGCATACTCTTGACTATCAATTGATAGACGAGGGTCAGAATGCAACTAAAGAGAACAACTCAAAGGAACATATAATTTTCTGAGTTGTGGATGCATAGATTAGTATGTCGAACCAAGTTCAACATATTTCTTCCGGATAACCCATGCAGAAAGGTAGAACTGGCAGAGTCACGATTTATGAATGGAGAACTCCTCAAGAGTACTCTAATTGTGATCTTTTGATCCAATAAACATCTGCCATAAGCGGTTCATAGTATTTGGAAGAAGGAAATACCACGGACCTCGAGGACTATCGCAAAGTTACTAATATCCTGAAGGAACTAGCAAACACTATCAACATGAAGTAAGTAGAGTGAATCTCGGGTTCAAAACCCAAGGAGTAGAATACCTACTACTAAGTGGCATCACGGGATGCTTTCGAGAATAAAAGCCAGAATCATCACACTGGGACACAAAACATGGCTAGACTACTAGATGATCCCCTGAGACACCTAGGGTCATAGTAATAACTCTAACATAAAGGTTGAGGCAGTAGAGTACCTCAACTCAACAATTTGTGTGATTAATCTGACCAAAGGCACATCGGAAACAGGAGGAAGGGATTTGCAAATGCATCAGACTGTTTGGAAACCTGGGATGACTCGGACAGCATAACGGCTGTAAATGCTCAGAAAAGATTTGAGACATTCACAAAAATGGTGGCATAACCACTCAGAAGCACAATATCAAGGTTTCGAGATCAATAGTTAACATACGGAAGTAGTAGGAGCTGAACTGAGGCTTGAATCAACAATCTTATAAGTCTACGGATTAGTAACACGTGATCCTAATAGAAAGAAGAGATAGCCTAGTTCTTAATCCCCGTAGAAGAGAAGATGATGACTCAGATCAGAAGGGCATGAGGTATAAGGAGTAAAAAGAGCCTTACGTTCCATCCCACAATCAATTCCCTTATATAACTAAAGAATTTCTAGACTCAACTTTGACCAGTTTGGCTTGGTAATCCTACAGGCAGTCAAGCTCTGATACCAACGCTGTCAGGACCCCGACTCAATGCCACATCGATCTAGCATGTAACACCTCATATCACTTTGCGGCCTCACGCACGGTATTCCCACGGGTGTCGCCTTACCTTTGCCCGGGACCGTTTGCGCCTTTTGGCACACGTATATGACAGTGTCGCTAGCATCCATATGATAAGGAGCCCGGGCTGACATGGCTAGTCGTAAACCCAAAGTGGCACAGACTTACAGGGACAGGCATCCATGACCCAGCTTCGAACGTGTCGGTCATCAGCAAGTGGATCCGGGCTGTAGCACTGGGCTAGCAGGACTCCGGTAAACCGGGCTGTAGCGGGCTAACAGGACTCCGGTACTCAAGCGTGACATTTCCCCGAAGGGACAGACACAGGAACGAAGAAGGACACATGCCGGCCAGCCTAAGTGTTCCGGAGCAGTAGCAAGCTACCATGGCTCAGTGGAAACACTAGGAGACATTTCCCGGTAAGAGAGGCTACTAAAGATAAACAACTAGATGGTCAGATCCCACACATACCAAGCATTTCAATAACATACACACAATATGCTCGATATGTGCAATACAACATGGCATCACAAAATGACTCTACGACTCAAGTAGTTTATTCAATAGGCTCCGAGGAGCGAGATATTACAAACATGGGTCTCATGACCCAACACTCAGAGCATACAAGTCAAAGCACAAGCGGAAGCTATCATGTCTGAGTACAGACATCTATAAATGAAAAAGGCTGAGAAGCCTGACTATCTATCAGATCCTGCCGAGGGCACAAGATCGTAGCTGAGGTAACAAGCTAAACGTCGAAGTCCACGTGAAACTACTAGCGAGACTGAAGTCTCTCTGCAAAACATAAAATAGGCAAACGTGAGTACAAATGTACCCAGCAAGACTTACATCAGAACTATCTACATATGCATCATTATCAACAAAGGGATGGTGGGGTTTAACTGCAGCAAGCCAGCTTTGACTCGGTGGCTATCCTGAACTACGACTGCAAGTAACTCTTTTGAGGTGGCGCACACGAGTCCACATATTCACCATATCAATACACCACTATGGATCCGCTCCCGTCTCCCTACGAGAACGCCATCCATAGCACTCACGCTTATCTTGCGTATTTTAGAGTATCCACTTTCACTTGTCTATGAACTGATATAAGCAACCCAGAAGTCCTTTTCCGTGGACACGGCTATTCGAATAGATTAGGTTAACCCTGCAGGGGTGTACTTCTTCACACACGCTCTCACCACTTACCGCCGTTTACACGACATGTACTCGGCAACCTTCAAGCGGAAGCCCAACGTGGGTGTCGGCCACGGCCTACCTAAACACTCAAGTCTCTAGTCCAGGTTTATCGCCTATTCGGGTTCCATCCATGAGGAGATCCGGCCGGAGTTTCGCTCACAGCCCCAAACGATGTGAACAGGGTTCCGTGACACCAAACGGGCGCCCGGTTACCCGGCCACGTGCCTACCGCATCACAGCCCACCCCTACGGTCAGCGCTGCGCACGGCCTCCAGCATACTACAAACACCAGAAACTACTTGCAACTCCTGGACAGAGGACAAGGGTGATTAAGAAGCCGAGAGGGTCCATTGGTTTCGGGCCCAATGCGTGGTAGTAGCTGAATCATGGATCACAAACACAGAACTCAGTTCCTGAGGACGGCTGCAATGAGACAACCCACCATGTACTCCTACATGGCCTCTCACCGCTACCTTTACCAAATCGTGTTCACACACTTAGCTCACACACAGTAGGACATGTTCACACGCCTCTGATTCATCCCCGATGAATCAGACCTGACTCAACTCTAAGCAGTAGCAGGCATGACAAACAAACATGAATGAGTAGGCACATCAGGGCTCAAACAACTCCTACTCATGCTAGTGGGTTTCATCTATTTACTGTGGAATGACAGGTCATGCAGAGGATAAAGGGGTTCAGCTACCGCAGCAAGTAACAGATATGTCGTTGTTGTCCTAATGCAGTAAAAGAGAGCAGGAGCGAGAGAGTAGGATTGTATCGGAATGAACAAGGGGGTTTTGCTTGCCTGGCACTTCTGAAGATAACATTGAGTCTTCATCAGTGTCAACGATCACATCATCGGTATCACGTCTATCGAGAGGGGACAAATACCGGCAACACAGAAAGGAACACAATCAATGCAATGCACAATATGATGCATGATCATGACATGGCAAAATGAATGTGTTTTGGGCTAATGCAACTAGCAACAGATTAAATGAAGTTGGTTTGAATATAAAATTCAAATTCAAACTCCATATGTGATTATTCAAATGCCATTTATTGATTTGTGCCTAAACAGTAGTGATAAGTTGTTCTAACATGCATGAAAATGGTACAGATGGATTCCTTGAATTTTTCTGATAATTTTTCATATATAATTATTTAATTTGGAGTTACGGTTAATTTTCTATGATTTATTGAAGTTTTAGGCATTTTCTGAATTAATAAATCATTTTAGATTTATTTAAATTCCAGAAAGGAATTATTGCGTCAGCACTAGGTCATGCTGACCTCAGCATAGTCAACAGGGGCTGGTCCGGGTCAAACCTGACCAGTGGGGCCCACTGGTCAGTGACACACCGCTGGCATGAGTCACTGACGTGTGGGGCCAGTCAAAAGCCACGTCAGCAAGTCAAACTGACATCGAGGCCCACATGTCAGTGAGATAGAGAGCTAACAGGGGGTTATTTAACTTAACCCGTGTTTTTAACAGCAGCGGTCCCACATGTCATGCACAAGGGTTTAATTAACTGAGTGATTAGCACCTAACCTAATGCTCCACGTCAGCTAGTGACGCCGGCGACCACGGCGACGGCGAGACCTCGCCGGAGTTGCTCGGGACGGCGCTACAGGCTGCGGTTGGGCACCCTGAGGGCACCAGGAGGGAGCCCGTGCTCCTGCGCATCCAGCGGAGGCAGCGGAAGGTCGCGGGGCGGCCGGGGCTGACGGCGGCGAGCTCGGCAGCGGCGGCCGGAGCTCGGGTTAGTTTGGGCTCGGCGTTAGGGTGCTCGGGAGGAGGAGCTGGTGGGATCTGCGTGCTCCTGGGAGGGCACCGAACGCGTTGACACACTCAGGCACGGGCTGTGGTGGCTAAAACGACGGAGGCATCATGGCCGGCGGCGATGAGCTCTCGGCTCCGGCGGAATCGAGCTAGCGGAGAGAAACAGAGGGGGGGCGAGCATAAGGGAAGATGCAGGAGCTCACATGGGGTCGGAAGAGAAGCTCGGCGGGCTCGGGGAGGCTTCTGCGCCGGCGAATTGACGGCGGCGATCTCCGGGCACCAGAGATAAAGACGACGACGCTCCGGTCGTTTTCGGCCTCCTCTGATCGCGTGCGTCGGTGGGTAGCTCCACGGGGTCAGGGCGGAGCTCAGGCATGCGGAGAGGGAGCGAGGGGGGGGGGTGGATGTGGCCGTGGTGTAGCTCATCGGAGTGGCCATGGCGGCTTCGGCCATGAGGGGAAAAAGAGCAGGGGAGTGAGAGGGAGAGAGCAGGGAGGCAAGGGAGCGGACGAGGGGGTTCCAGGGGGGTGTCGTGGCATCCTTAGCCGATCCGGGGCGGGGCGGCAAGCAGGAGGTGGCTCGGGCGCGTGCGTGCGCGCCGCGGCCACACGCTCGTCCTTCTGTCCGAGGACGAAGACGACAGGAGAAGGGAGTGGAGATGGGCTGGGCCGGCTGGGGGGGAACTGGGCCGGCTGGTGGGCTGCACGGGTGGGCACCAGGTAAGTCCTTCTCTGTCTTTTATTTCTATTTCAGTTCTGTTTTCTTTTTATTTAATTCTTTTGCCACTGTTTTGAATTAAAATAATAATTCAAACAATGCCAAAGCTCCTCTGAATATTTTATTTTGCTAGATGGACCTTTCCAAAAGCTCATAAAATAATTCAGGGATATTTGAAATTATATTCTAATTATATGAATATAATTCAAATTCAAATAGCTAATGAATTAAATTCAAAGTCCCAAAAATAAATCCTTAAAAATGTTCAATATTTTGGTTGGGACCAGAACCCTTACCAAAAATTATCAAACATTTAAGAAGAGCATTTTGGAACAATGAATGAGATTTTTAGGGTTTCTGCCCTTCTTTTATTTAGGGTTTTGAGGCTTCCAAATTTCCTCAATTCAAGTTTCAAAAATATAGACATGATGCACACATGAAGCTAACCTAGAGCAATGCCTGAAGCTAGGGATGTGACAGTGGTGGCGCTATCGGCAACACACATTTCCTCCATTCGGGCGCCACACATGTTCTAAAATATGACATCTAATTAATGTAATGAGGAAGAAAATACATTAAAAATAAATGCACACATCTCAAAACATAACATGCTATCATGTATAAATAATGGAATAAATGAATGAAATAAATGTCATCCAATCGCCAAAGTAAAGAATAAGTTTATGCTCTCATAGAGCTTACAACCAAATCGAATTTATTCAAATTTATTGTATCAAATCACGGAATTATGATAACCAAAGAGGTATGCTAAGTGGACTCGGTGAAGAAGCCATTCACCTTTTGCCAAGCTTGTTGCCGCAAGTGTTGGGCTTGTAGTACGTGCTCGCACTAATTAATAGTGGACATAACTGCTTGGCTTGTCCATCGGGATTGCAAGCCGCAATCTCCATACTAGTGAGTTGATCCTCCGTAAAACTCATCTTGGAGGCAGCATCAATGTCTAGTGGCGGCGCCGCCGAGGCGACCATGTGGTCAACCTCCATGGCGACGTGGGCGTCGGTAGAGACCGCCAACGCTGTCGTGATGGGCACCACGGAGGTCGCCTCTATGGGCGCAGTAGGGGGCGTAGAGATCATCACGGGCGCCGCCATGGGCACCGGTGGTGCTCCCTCCTGAACCAAGGCGAGGTGCGTCTCACGTGCCTTCCGAGCCTTGTATGCTTCAATGCCCTCCGGTGGTGCACGGCACTGACGGGAGAAATGCTCCACCGAGCCACAACAGAAGCAGTCCTGAGGCCTCTGCCCTCCCTTGCCCGGCTTGTTCTGCTTAGCCGGGGCGGGGGGTGAGGTCCTTTCTTCTTTCCCTTGAGGCCCCTCTTCTTCTGTTGAGGCTTGCGGACTTTGAGAGTGTTCACCTCCTGGCGAGAACTCCCCCCAAGTGGTTGCATGACAAAGTTTTTTTTGAGAACCTCGTCCTGCGCCTCCGCCACCTGGAGGACGTCAATCAAATCTGAGAACCTCGTGTAGTTCCCCTGGCGGTAGTTCCGTGAGGACTGGACCGCGTCGGGGTGGAAAGTGGATAGGGTTTTCTCAATCTTCTGGGTGTCGGTAATCTCAGTACCACACAACCGAAGAGTCGTACAAATCCGGTGGAGAGCCCAATTGTACCCCCCAACCGTCTTGAAGTCCGCAAACCTCAGACGGATCCACTCTGCCTCTGCACGTGGCTTCGTAGTGTACTTTAGCCACTCAAACCGCTACTTAAGAGCGGTCCAAAGGCTAGAAGCACTGCGCTCAGCCATATACTCATCTTTCAGAGTAGGTGACAGGTGATGACGGAGAAAGTGCAGAGCCTGCGCATTCTCAATTTTGAACTTGGGATCAGTGGCGGCCAGCTGGGCCCCCTTACCGATCGCCCTCAGGAGGGTTTTGCCCTGGAGAAAGATCTCGCAGTCCGAGGACCATGACAGGTAGTTCAGCCCTGTCTGGGCCAACTCAGGAAACTCCTTGTTGACAATTCCGGCCATCTGCGATTTATGCAAAAATCATGAGATTACAGCAGGTAATCTTTTGCACAAAGTGATGTTGATAAACTTATTCAATAAAAATGGCGTTCCATTATTTAAAACATGTTTTTATATGACTTACGTAATGATTAAGAGTGCAAAACAATTAATCTACAGTACTAAAATCATACAATAAAACATGTTTACAGAATATAGCATGTTAAGCGCATTTCGTACGTGAAAAATAGCCCAAAAATTGAATTCCTGAGGCTTTTTAAAGCCAAAATACGCGTTTTCAGTGAAAACAGACAGTTCCAGGGGCTTCTACGTGAAATATTACAGCAGGAATAAAAACTCGCATAAAAACTGGAAACTACAGGGGCTAAAGCGCAGTTTTCCGCGCTGCAGCCGGTGCCACTTTTTTTATGGAGAGTCTCCACGGCCGCGGCCCATCAGGGCTCAGCAGCTAACGGGCCGGCCCATGCGCTGCTCGGCCTGTCCCATAGCGACGCTAGGGGAAACCCTAGCGCCCGCATCATTGGGTGCGGCGGCGGCTCAGTGGCTGGCCAACTCGCATGGCCGCGGCTGGCGCCACCCGACTGCAGCCAAGGCACGCGGTGGCGGCGGCCAAGCCAGCCAGCGAGGCGGCACGGCCAGAGGTGCGGCGCGGCCAGCGGCGCGGCGCAACCAGCTCACGGGGCCACGACGTCGGCAGCTCGAGCCCCGGCGATGGCAACTGGCCGTGCATGGACTCGGCCAAGGCGACGACCAGTGTGGCGTGGCCAAAGCAGCTGGCCACCCCGCGCGGCCACGGGACGGCGACGGGCGCGGCTGTGGCGGCCACGCCACGTGACGGAGCGTCGGCAGCGGCTATGGTGGCCACGGCCACGGCAATGCGACGCGGCAGCGTCCATCGGGCCGTGCTGCGCATGAGCATGCGGCAGATGGACGGGGCGGGGCGGCGCCGGCGACCAGCGGGGTCGCGGCCAACATGGCTCGACGGCAGCGCGTGTAGCGGGCACGGGAATGCCAATCAGTGCGGCACGGCAACGAGCCGGCCAGCAGGGTGATGCATCTCCAACGTATCTATAATTTATGAAGCATTCATGCTATTATATTATCTTTTTGAATGATTATGGGCTTTATTATACACTTCTATATTACTTTTGGGACTAACCTATTAACTGGAGCCCAGCCCATATTGTTGTTTTCTTGCCTATTTCAGTGTTTCGAAGAAAAGGAATATCAAACGGAGTCCAAATGGAATGAAACCTTCAGGAACGCGATTTTTGGAACGAACATGATCCGGGAGACTTGGAGTCCACATCAGAGAAGCTTCGAGGAGGCCAGGACATAAGAGGGTGCCCCCCTGTCTTCCGGACCCCTCGAGCACCCCCCGACCTACTTCTTTCACCTATATAATGCCATATACCCTAAAAACATCGATAAAGAAGATAGATCGGGAGTTCCGCCGCCGCAAGCCTCTATAGCCACCAAAAGTTAATCGGGACCCTGTTCCGGCACCCTGGTGGAGGGGGGATCCCTCACCGGTGGCCATCTTTATCATCCCGGCGCTCTCCATGACGAGGAGGGAGTAGTTCACCCTCGGGGCTGAGGGTATGTACCAGTAGCTATGTGTTTGATCTCTCTCTCTCTCCCGTGTTCTCTCTATGGCACGATCTTGATGTATCGCAAGCTTTGCTATTATAGTTGGATCTTATGATGTTTCTCCCCCTCTACTCTCTTGTAATGGAATGAGTTTGCCCTTTGAAGTCATCTTATCGAATTGAGTTTTTAAGGATTTGAGCACACTTGATGTATGTCTTGCCGTGCTTATCTGTGGTGACAATGGGATATTCACGTGATCCACTTGATGTATGTTTTCGTGATCAACTTGCGGCTTCCGCCCATGAACCTATGCATAGGGGTTGGCACACGTTTTCATCTTGACTCTCCGGTAGAAACTTTGGGGCACTCTTTTAAGTACTTTGTGTTGGTTGAATAGATGAATCTGAGATTGTTGTGATGCATATCGTATAATCATGCCCACGGATACTTGAGGTGACAATGGAGTATCTAGGTGACATTAGGGTTTTGGTTGATTTGTGTCTTAAGGTGTTATTCTAGTATGAACTCTATGATAGATTGAACGGAAAGAATAGCTTCATGTTATTTTACTACGGACTCTTGAATGGATAGATCAAAAAGGATAAATTTGAGGTGGTTTTGTACCCTACCATAATCTCTTCATTTGTTCTCCGCTATTAGTGGCTTTGGAGTGACTCTTTGTTGCATGTTGAGGGATAGTTATGTGATCCAATTATGTTATTATTGTTGAGAGAACTTGCACTAGTGAAAGTATGAACCTTAGGCCTTGTTTCCTACCATTGCAATACCGTTTACGCTCACTTTTACCACTTGTTACCTTGCTGTTTTTATAATTTCAGATTACAAATACCTTTATCTACTATCCATATTGCACTTGTATCACCATCTCTTCTCCGAACTAGTGCACCTATACAATTCACCATTGTATTGGGTGTGTTGGGGAAACAAGAGACTCTTTGCTATTTGGTTGCACGGTTTTTTGAGAGAGACCATCTTCATCCTACGCCTCCCACGGATTGATAAACCTTAGGTCATCCACTTGAGGGAAATTTGCTAATGTCCTACAAACCTCTACACTTGGAGGCCCAACAACGTCTACAAGAAGAAGGTTGTGTAGTAGACGTCAAGCTCTTTTCTGGCGCCGTTGCCGGGGAGGTGAGTGCTTGAAGGTATATCTTTAGATCTTGCAATCGAATCTTTTTGTTTCTTGTTTTATCACTAGTTTAGTCTATAAAAGAAAACTACAAAAAATGGAATTGAGTTTGTCTCATACGCTTCATCTTTTTAATATCTTTCATAAGAATGATAGAAAGGAAAGTTGTGCTCAAGTTCTAGAAGAAGAAATCTATAAAATGTTTGATACTAAATCTTTGAATTATGAGCATGGTTGCAATGTTGTTAGTATGAACTCGTTGAATATCCATAGTACTAATGATCATTGCACTAGTTATGATGAAAATGTCTCTTATAAGCATGTCGATTTTTATGGATTAGATCAGGTTTGCAAGTACACACCAAATAGGGAAAATAGATATTGCAAGAGCCATAAGCATTTAGAAACTAAATTGTTGCAAGAAAGTCTTTATGTGTGTGCTGAAAAATTCAATATTTTTCGCGCTCCTTGTGAACTTTGCAATGAACGTGGTCATTTAAATCTCCAATGCAAATTGTTTCATGACCAAATCGTATCCAAAAATTGTGATAATTTGACTACCCTTGAGCATCATAAAGAGCTTAGTCTTATTTTGGGGTATGAAGAAATGAAACCCGCAAGTTGATCACCAAAACATACATCAAGTGGATCAAATGAATATCCCATTGTCACCACAGATAAGCACGACAAGACATACATCAAGTGTTCTCAAATCATTAAAGACTCAATCCGACAAGATAACTTCAAAGGGAAAACTCAATTCATCACAAGAGAGTAGAGGGGGAGAAACATCATAAGATCCAACTATAATAGCAAAGCTCACGATACATCAAGATTAGGCCATAGAAAGAACTCAAGAGAGAGAGAGAGAGAGAGAGAGATCAAACACATCGCTACTCGTACATACCCTCAGCCCCGAGGGTGAACTACTCCCTCCTCGTCATGGAGATCGCCAGGATGATGATGAAGATGGCTACCGGTGAGGGACCCCCCTCCGGCAGGGTGCCAGAACAGGCTCCCGAGAGGTTTTTGGTGGCTACAGAGGCTTGCGGCGGCGGAACTCCTGGTCTATCTTCATTCCAAAAATCGCGTTCCCAAAGGTTTCATTCCGTTTGGACTCTGTTTGATATTCCTTTTCTTCGAAACACTGAAATAGGCCAGAAAACAACAATATGGGTTGGGCCTCCGGTTAGTAGGTTAGTCCAAAAAGTAATATAAAAGTGTATAATAAAGCCCATAATCATCCAAAACAGATAATATAATAGCATGCATGCTTCATAAATTATAGCTACGTTGGAGACGTATCAGCATCCTCAAGCTTCATTCCTTCTCGTCCTCGAGTAGGTAAATGATAAAAGAAAGAATTTATGAAGTGTGAATGTTAGCAGGTGCACAAGTTTGATCAATGATAATTTCAATCACCTTTTCTAGCATGTTTATATGTCATAACAGTAGCTCATCTCATAAAACTTTTCATGATCAAGTAACTAGTTATTCACATGTTAAAGCATAGACCATAAACTTTCTTGAAAACTAGCAAACTTCATTCTCAGTCATCAAAATTACAATTCATCTTATTTTCAGGAAGGGTCTATGTCAGAGCTTTGATTTAGCAAACTCCACATACTGAACTATCATATAGTCTTCTACAATTGCTAACACTCACGCAATACTTGTGGTTATGAAGTCTTAATCAAACACTGAGAAAGATAGGGGCTTATAGTGTTGCCTCCCAATGTATTCACCTTTGGGTGATGTCAACAATAATAGTTCATGCTAACTTACATTCAATTGGATATATATATCAGGATCACCCCAACACAAAGTTCTTGCCAAAGGATAAAATGAAAAAGGGAAAGGTGAAGATCCCCTTGACTCTTGCATAAGGGAAAAGACATAAAGTAAAAGATAGGCCCTTCGTAGAGGGAAGCAGAGGTTTTCATGCGCTTTTAGGGTTGGCTACACAAAATCTTAATGCGAAAGAACGTCACTTTATATTGCCCCTTGTATATGGACCTTTATTATGCAGTCCGTCGCTTTTATTGCTTCCATAACAAGATCGTACAAAGCTTATTTTCTCCGCACCAATAAGTCATGCATATTTAGAGAGCAATTTTTATTGCTTGCACCGATGACAACTTACTTGGAGGATCTTACTCAATCCATAGGTAGGTATGGTGGACTCTCATGGAAAAAACTGGGTTTAAGGATATTTGGAAGCACAAGTAGTATCTCTACTTGGTGCAATGAATTTTGGCTAGCATGAGGAGGAAAGGAAAGCTCAACATGCATGTTTGAATGATCCATGAAAATATACTTTAACTGAGATGTGAGAAAACATAACCCATTACGTTGTCTTCCTTGTTCAATATCAACTCTTTAGCATGTCATACTTAATGAGTGCTCACAATTATAAAATATGTCCATGATAATATATTTATATGTGAAATCTCTCTTCCTTCAATATTCTTTCATGAATTGTTCAAATGACCAATACAATGCTTGCTAACCTCCAATAAATTTACAACCTCTACTTCTTAGATGTGAAGTCATTAATCCCCATGGGATAAGAAAATGAGAGATATATAATTTCATATTTATGAAATTCAACTCATTCAACCATTTACTCATAGGATATAAGTGAAGCACAAGAGTAAATGACAAACTACTCCAAAATGATATAGGTGAAGATCAATGAGTAGTTAAATAATTATGTAACGATGTGAAGAATCTCTCTCATTTAAGAATTTCATATGTTGGTATTTTATTAAAATAGCAAGCAAAGCAAAGCAAAATGACATTGCAAGGATAGCACGACTCAAGTGAAGAAGCAAAAACTTAGGCTCAACAGATACTAACCGATAATTGTTGAAGAAGAAAGGTGGGATGCCTACCGAGGCATCCTCAAGCTTAGATGCTTGAGACTTCTTGGAATATTATCTTGGGGTGCCTTGGGCATCCCCAAGCTTGAGCTTTTGTGTCTCCTTAATTCCTCTCATATCACGGCTTTCCTAAATCTCAAAAACTTCATCCACACAAAACTCAACAAGAACTCGTGAGATAAGTTAGTATAAAACAATGCAAAAACCTTATCATTTTCTAATGTAACAAATTACTAACATTATTATTCAATATTGCATACTAAATGTCTCTGCATATTTAATACTCCTATCCTAAAATAGAATCATTAAACAAGCAAGCATATGCAAACAATGCAAACATACCAGCAAACTACCAAAACAGTATAGTCTGTAAAGAATGCAAGATTCATCATACTTACCTAACTCCAAATTATAAGAAAAATACTAAGCTGTAGAAGATTTATCAGAGATCATTATGCAAAAAGAATCACCATTATATCATGCTCTGACTTTTGTAGGGAATTTTTGCAACAGCGGTAAACTTTCTGTTTTGAAACAGCAACATGCATACTTGCAAAATAAGCATGGTAAAGGCTATCCTTGACCTTTTTATTGAAAATAGAGATGAAAAACGTTATTATAAATAACAGAAAGCAAATACTAACAAAATAAATTGATGCTCGAAGAAAAACACATATCATGTGGTGAATAAAAATATAGCTCCAAGTAAAGTTACCGACGAACGAAGACGAAAGAGGGGATGCCATCCGGGGCATCCCCAAGCTTAGGCTCTTGGTTGTCCTTGAAAATTACCTTTGGGTGCCTTGGGTATCCACAAGCTTAGGCTCTTGCCACTCCTTATTCCATAGTCCATCAAATCTTTACCCAAAACTTGAAAACTTCAACCACACAAAACTCAAAACAAAACTCGTAAGCTCCGTTAGTATAAGAAAATAAATCACCACTTAGGTACTGTAATGAACTCATTCTAAATTCATATTGGTGTTAAACCTACTGTATTCCAACTTCTCTATGGTTCATACCCTCCGATACTACTCATATATTCATCAAAATAAGCAAACAACACATAGAAAAGAGAATCTGTCAAAAACAGAACAGTCTATAGTAAGCTGTATCAAACTTATACTTATGGAACTCAAAAAATTCTGAAATAAATTGGTGGACCTTAGTAGTTTGTCTATTAATCATCTTAAAAAAGAATCAGCCTAAAATTCCTCTCCAGTAAAAAATGGCAGCTAATCTCGTGAGCGCTAAAGTTTCTGTTTTTTTACAGCAAGATCATATAGACTTCACCCAAGTCTTCCCAAAGGTTCTACTTGGCACAAACACTAATTAAAACATAAAACCAGATACAACCAGAGTCTAGATGAATTATTTATTACTAAAAGGGAAAAAAATCAAATAACAAAAATAAAGTTGTGTTGCCTCCCAACAAGCGCTATCGTTTAACGCCCCTAGCTAGGCATGATGATTTCAAAGATGCTCACATAAAAGATAAGAGTTGAAACATAAAGAGAGCATCATGAAGAATATACTAGAACATTTAAGCCTAACCCACTTCCTATGCATAGGGATTTTGTGAGCAAACAACTTATGGGAACAATAATCAACTAGCATAGGAAGGCAAAACAAGCATAACTTTAAAATTTTAAGCACATAGAGAGGAAACTTGATATTATTGCAATTCCTACAACCATAAGTTCCTCTCTCATAATAGTTTCCTGTAGCATCATGAATGAATTCAACAATATAACCAGCATCTAAAGCATTATTTTCATGATCTACTTGCATAGAAAATTTACTACTCTCCACATAAGCGAAATTCTTCTCATTCAGAATAGTGGGAGTATCATAAGAGACTTGAATACTATAAATTGTTTCCACATTAAAAGAGTAATGTTCAGAAAAAGGGTAATCATAATCATGACAATTTTTATAAATATAATTATCACTGCTCTTTATAGCATAAGTTTTATCACAATAATCATCATAAGTAGCAACTTTGTTCTCATCATAATCAATTGAAACCTCTTCCAAGATAGTGGAATCATCACTAAATAAAGTTGACACTCTTCCAAATCCACTTTCATATTCATCACAATAAGATTCAACATCCTCCAAAATAGTGGGATCACTACTTCCTAAAGTTGATACTCTTCCAAACCCACTTTCATCAATATAATCATCATAGGTAAGAGGCATGTTATCATCATAACAACTTTGCATATCAAAACTTGGGAGGCTAAAAATATCATCTTAATTAAATATAGCATCCCCAAGCTTGGGACAATCATTAATTTCAGCAAATATATTCTCAAATATGTCATCCTCATCAAACATAGCTTCCCCAAACTTGGGCCTTTTCATATCATAAGCATAGTCACTCTCATCATTAATAGTATGGATAGCACCAATAGTATAGCAATTATCATCATCACAATGAGTTGCAATTATCATCATCACAATGAGTAGTAGGAGCAAATTCATTTGAGAGAGATACCTTTTTACCTTTGTTGCTCCTTCTTTTCTTTTTCTTCTTCACATTATGTGTGGGTTCAACCTTCTCTATTGATGGGATTGGTTGAATAGAAAACTCCTCCTCGTTACCTGATTCATCATAAGAAATAATAGGAGGAGATTGGGAAGTCTCTTCCCTTTCATTAGTATTCTCATCATCTTCTATTTGCTTTCTTTTCTTTATGTAATTGGCAATATAAGGATTTTCAATGCAATTCACCGCACAATACAAATAAATCTTCTCTAGATCAAAATCAAGAAATCTATCAAGGTTAGATTTTGGAATACCCTCAGTTATACATTTCATTTCTTCATACCCCAAAAGAAGACTAAGCTCTTTATGATGCTCAAGGGTAATCAAATTATCACAATTTTTTGATACGATTAGGTCATGAAACAATTTGCATTGGAGATTTAAATGACCATGTTCATTGCAAAGTTCACAAGGAGCGCGGAAAATATTGAATTTTTCAGCACAATCATCAAGACTTTCTTGTAACCCTTTAGTTTCTAAATACTTATGACTCTTGCAATATCTATTTTCCCTATTTGGTGTGTACTTGCAAACCCAATCGACTGCACAAAAATCGACATGCTTATAGGAAACATTTTCATCATAACTAGTGCAATCATCATTAGTACTATGAATATTCAAGGAGTTCATACTAACAACATTGCAATCATGCTCATCATTCAAAGATTTAGTGCATAACATTTTATAGATTTCTTCTTCTAGCACTTGAGCACAATTTTCCTTTCCATCATTTTCACGAAAGATATGAAAAAGATGAAGCGTATGAGACAAACTTAATTCCATTTTTTTGTAGTTTTATTTTATAAACTAAACTAGTGATAAAACAAGAAACAAAAAGATTAGATTGCAAGATCTAAAGATATACCTTCAAGCACTCACTTCCCCGGCAACGGCGCCAGAAAAGAGCTTGATGTCTACTACACAACCTTCTTCTTGTAGACGTTGTTGGGCCTCCAAGTGCAGAGGTTTGTAGGACAGTAGCAAATTTTCCTCAAGTGGATGACCTAAGGTTTATCAATCCGTGGGAGGCATAGGATGAAGATGGTCTCTCTCAAACAACCCTGCAACCAAATAACAAAGAGCCTCTTGTGTCCCCAACACACCCAATACAATGGTAAATTGTATAGGTGCACTAGTTCGGCGAAGAGACGGTGATACAAGTGCAATATGGATGGTAGATAAAGGTATTTGTAATCTGAAATTATAAAAACAGCAAGGTAGCTAATGATAAAAGTGAGTGTAAACGGTATTGCAATGGTAGGAAACAAGGCCTAAGGTTCATACTTTCACTAGTCTAAGTTCTCTCAACAATAATAACATAGATAGATCATATAACAATCCCTCAACATGCAACAAAGAGTCACTCCAAAGCCACTACTAGCGGAGAACAAATGAAGAGATTATGGTAGGGTACCAAACCACCTCAAAGTTATCCTTTTTGCTCAATCTATTCAAGAGTTTGTAGTAAAATAACATGAAGCTATTCTTTCCGTTCAATCTATCATAGAGTTCATACTAGAATAACACCTTAAGACACAAATCAACCAAAACTCTAATGTCACCTAGGTACTACATTGTCACCTCAAGTATCCGTGGGCATGATTATATGATATGCATCACACAATCTCAAATTCATCTATTCAACCAACACAAAGTACTTCAAAGAGTGCCCCAAATTTTCTACCGGAGAGTCAAGACGAAAACGTGTGCCAACCCCTATGCATAGGTTCATGGGCGGAACCCGCAAGTTGATCACCAAAACATACATCAAGTGGATCACGTGAATATCCCATTGTCACCACAGATAAGCACGACAAGACATACATCAAGTGTTCTCAAATCATTAAAGACTCAATCCGACAAGATAACTTGAAAGGGAAAACTCAATTCATCACAAGAGAGTAGAGAGGGGGAAACATCATAAGATCCAACTATAATAGCAAAGCTTGCGATACATCAAAATCATGCCATAGAGAGAACATGAGAGAGAACACGAGAGAGAGAGATCAAACACATAGCTATTGGTACATACCCGCAGCCCCGAGGGTGAACTACTCCCTCCTTGTCATGGAGATCGCCGGGATGATGATGAAGATGGCCACATGTGAGGGATCCCCCCTCTGGCAGGGTGCCGGAACGGGCTCCTGAGAGGTTTTTGGTGGCTACAGAGGCTTGCGGCGGCGGAACTCCTGATCTATCTTCGTTCCAAAAATCACGTTCCTGAAGGTTTCATTCCGTTTGGACTCCGTTTGATATTCCTTTCTTCGAAACACTTAAATAGGCCAGAAAACAGCAATATGGGTTGGGCCTCCGGTTAGTAGGTTAGTCCCAAAAGTAATATAAAAGTGTATAATAAATCCCATAATCATCCAAAACAGATAATATAATAGCATGAATGCTTCATAAATTATAGATACGTTGGATACGTATCAGAGTGACTCTTTGTTGCATGTTGAGGGATAGTTATGTGATCCAATTATGTTATTATTGTTGAGAGAACTTGCACTAGTGAAAGTATGAACCTTAGGCCTTGTTTCCTACCATTGCAATACCGTTTACGCTCACTTTTACCACTTGTTACCTTGCTGTTTTTATAATTTCAGATTACAAATACCTTTGTCTACTATCCATATTGCACTTGTATCACCATCTCTTCTCCGAACTAGTGCACCTATACAATTCACCATTGTATTGGGTGTGTTGGGGACACAAGAGACTCTTTGCTATTTGGTTGCAGGGTTGTTTGAGAGAGACCATCTTCATCCTACGCCTCCCACGGATTGATAAACCTAAGTCATCACTTGAGGGAAATTTGCTACTATCCTAGAAACTTCTACACTTGGAGGCCCAACAACGTCTACAAGAAGAAGGTTGTGTAGTAGACATCACGGGGCGGGCGTCGCATGAGGCAGTGGCGGCCATCACGGATGGCGTCAGCAGGACGCGGCAATAGGCCTTCGGGATGTCAAAAATCTTCGTCGCGTTCATCGGGAACATCGACGGCGCGTGGCACAGCAGGTGCTTTTGTGGTGGTACCATGACCATCTGGGTTACGATCTGTACCGACTCTCGTATAGTGCAGTCAACAAGTCCCTCTTGATGCAAGAACATCGACATTGGTCGGCGATGTATTCGTCAGATTGGTTCTTGGGAGGAAAATCCACACCATAGGTAGGTCAATCCAAAAAATAAACTAATCGCAAAAATGGAATCACAGTAACGAGGGGAATCCAGTTTTTGCAAAAGAGGAGATCGGATCTTATACCTCCGCGGGATCGATGAAAGCCTGCTTGATGCAGGCTTGACGGAGAGTTGATGGAGTGAAGTGTGCTGATAACATGTTCCGCAACTCCGCCGGCGAGTCCGGTCTGAGGTTGCGGAGCGAGGGCGAGCGTCGTAGACTAAGTAGTCAAACATGAAAGTAAAAGACACAGAGAGATATGGAGGAGACCAGCTTTATTAATCAATGATCAGGGGTTACAATGATGGCTCCTCGTTGCTTTATATAGGGGGTAGGGGGTCAAGGGATAAGTACCCACTTCACATAAAGTGGGGGAAACGGGAGGGGCTACCCCATGCGATACGCACGAGGCCGCCGCCACCCCACAGTGACCTGGTTTCCCAACAGATCATTCCCCTATGATTACAATTAGTTTTTCAGAACTTTTATAATTTTCTCTCTCAAACACTTTTGATATTTCCAGAACATTTTCGGTGCAATTCCCACATGCTCCTAATACCTCTAATACTTCAACAAACTGATAATCCTTAAGTGTGTGACCCCGCAGGTTCGGTAATGTGTAGACATAACCCAGAACACCTTCCGTTCAATAACCAATTGCGGGATCTGGACACTCATATTGACTCCTATACATACACAAATATATTTATCGAGTGAACCTGTTGTTTGCATACACAATTATGTTTTCTTTGCATTACATGAAAAAATTCGAGGCGAGACTTTTACCAGTATCCTTGTGAAGCAACAATTTGATCACAATACCGAGCTATCCTTGTTACCCGTTTTGTTCTATTTCTCGTTTCCATATTTGGAACTCCCGTGATCATATCACGTTGTGTCTGGCTAGGTAATCGTGGTCCATGGATACTGTATACCGAGAGGGCCCAGAGAGTATCTCGCCACCGTCGGAGGAGCAAATCACGATCTTGAACTGTCATGTTCCTACATACACTTTTCGATATTCCTGGAAATTCTCGTTATGATCAACCTGTTATGGGTAAACGTTTGATAACCCCAAAGTAAATCGTCTGGCATGAAGGTACACGACATTCTCATGGTCTAAGGACGTGAGCATACAGTAAAACATTCATGATTATACTTATAACATTGTGACAATGTGATCTCGAAGTATATCATTTAGTTGGGTATGTCTGTTGGTGTCAAAACCGGCGGATCTCAGGTAGGGGGTCCCAAACTGTGCGTCTAAGGCTAATGGTAACAGGAGGCGGGGGGACATGATGTTTACCCAGGTTCGGGCCCTCTCAATGGAGGTAATACCCTACTTCCTGCTTGATTGATCTTGATGATATGAGTATTACAAGAGTTGATCTACCACGAGATCGTAGAGGCTAAACCCTAGAAGCTAGCCTATGATTATGATTGTTCTTGTCGTACAGACTAAACCCTCCGGTTTATATAGACACCGGAGGGGGCTAGGGTTACACAGAGTCGGTTACAGAGAAGGAGATCTACACATCCGAATTGCCAAGCTTGCCTTCCACGCCAAGGAGAGTCCCATCCAGACACGGGACGAAGTCTTCAATCTTGTATCTTCATAGTCCAACAGTCCGGCCAAAGTATATAGTCCGGCTGTCTGAGGACCCCCTAATCCAGGACTCCCTCAGTAGCCCCTGAACCAGGCTTCAATGACGATGAGTCCGACGCGCAAATTGTCTTCAGCATTGCAAGGCGGGTTCCTTCTCCGAATACTCCATAGAAGATCTTGAATACGAGGATCGTGTCCGGCTCTACAAAATAATTTCCACATACCACCGTAGAGAGCACAATATTTTACAAATCTAACCTGCTAACAACTTTTCACAGCGTGACATCACGCCGTGGCCCGGTTATTATGAACCATTTTTCCCAGCCTGCCATTACACGTATTGCGAGGCGGTTTTATTGGCACGTCTTGTTGAAGCAGATATCGTGTTCCCCTTATCATGGGATTCTCATCAATACGGGTGTGGGTAACCCCAACTACGCCTGTTAGCATGACTCCTCGATTTTAGGCAAGTCCTAAACAGTCACGCTGAGGATGCTTGATATTCACCCCCTTTATAGAGGGACCGAGGCATGTCCCTTTCTTCCCACGCTTGCTCCTTCCCCCACCTCGAGTTCCAACACCCAAAGCTCAAGCTTAAGCGCTTCGGACCTCCAATCATGTCCAGATCCAACCTTCAAGGTCGGTGGATGGCCTCCTCTGTCACAGAGGAGGACATCAAGAAGCTCAGGGAGGCCAGGTATCTGACCGCCGAAATCCCGCACAGGCTACCTGCTCAAGGGCAGGTCATCCCCACTCCCGAACCCAAAGAGAGCGTTGTATTTGTTTCCCACTTCCTCCGAGGCTTAGGCTTTATTCTTGATCCCTTTGTTAGGGGGTCTCATGTTCTATTACGGGCTAGATTTTCATGATCTAACCCTGGACTCCATCCTTCACATCTCGTCATTTATCGTCGTGTGTGAAGCCTTCCTCCACATCACCCCACACTTTGGCCTATGGCTCAAGACCTTCAATATAAAGCCGAAGGTGATCGACGGGCGATACACAGAGTGCGGAGGCGCTATAATAAGCAAACACGCTGATACCCCATGGCCAGAGGGTTCCTTCCTAGAGGTGTCCGACTTATGGCAGTGGAGGTGGTTCTATATCACAGCTCCCCGAGGCACAAAGAGAGCGGCCGCCCCCGCCTTCCGCTCGGGCCCTCCGCCTCAACTAGAATCATGGGTCAACGAGGGACTGGATTGGGGGCCAGCTAATGACGTACCAACATTGCAAGGCCGCATTCGGGATCTTCTCGAGAGGGATGTCAGTCTTGTCAAGGTAATGCAAGTAATGCTAGTTCGTCGGGTCCTGTCGTGCCAACGTCGACCTCTCCGCATGTGGGAGTTCAACCCGAAAGGACCGCGAACTATTCAACAATTCTTCGGCATGACGCTCGAAGGGATGTACAGGTTGTTCTTCGGACCACGAGTAAAGTGTCCGGACACCACCGAGGACGCAGGTCTTAACTGCAACCGTCTAGATACCGAAGTAAGTAACTTCGCAACCGAACATGCTATCTTTATATTTGACACAACACCAATCTGAAAAAAAGTTCTCGTCCAGGGCTGGATACGGAAGGCGGAGAGGATCAGGTGTTCGACCCCTCTTCCCCAAGGCTCGCCGGATCCTGTGCTAGTCAGGATGCTTGAGCGCGCACCCTATCAAGTCCCATCAGGAGAAGATGAAGGGAGGAATAAAGAAGCCGAGAGCGGGCTTCATACATTACACATCCAAACTGGGGGAATTAATGTCTCCACGAAGGAGGATAGTCGGGGAGGTGAGTCTAAAATTCCATCCCCCCGCGGGAAGAAAAGGGCCGCCTCCGAAGACTTGGAAGTGGATGTGTCCAAACAAGGGAAGAAACCCTCGCCAGGGGGCCCTTCCTTAGAGGGTATCCTCACCGCACAGCACCCGCAAACGGGCCAGCCCTCCACCGAGCTATAAGTGAATTAAAAGTACTTTGATAAATATATCCTGCTTTATCTCTGAGAATGATAACCGAGACCTATCTTGCAGTCCAGATCATAGCCCTTCTCAACAGAGTTCGTCCTCGGGGGATCTTCTTCCGGAGATGATGGAGAGCGAAACGCCTCCTCCTGCCTCCCCTCCCCATGGAGCAGACGACCCCGAGGTGTCGTCGTGGAGGATTTCTCCTGATCCACTAAGGCCAGAAGTTAATGCTTCAGCCGCCCGAAGCCCGGAGTATTCGGCTCCCAAGGGGAGCAATAAGAAGAGTCCAGGATTGTTCGACACACAGCCGGACACACTGACGGGCCTTCTGGAGCGAGCGGCTATCTTAGAGGCGCACCGTACTTTAATGGCTATGGTGTTTGAGAGGATTTCATCCGCCAAAAGCGGGCTGAATGAAGCTTTTATGAGTCTGCTCAAAGGCTTTGAGGTACGCAAAGTAATATGTAAACTTTTGGATGTACCACACATGCTAGGTCTGCTCCGTATAGATAGTAGCCCCTGAGACTCTGGTTGCCAGCCTGAGGTGGCAAATGGGGGATCTCCCAAGTAATGATTGCACTGCGTTATGTGTAGACGATTGAGGGTCCGGTGGTTGACCGGACTGCTGAATTCACCGAACTGAGGCGACAACTTGATGTGGTGGATGCCGACATCGCGCTTGTGAATAAGTGACTTGACGAGGCACAGGGTATGTGTTTTTTTATTGTCAGCAAATATTAAGAGGAGCATGATGCTAGTATCTATAATATGTTGTGGTTGCGGATGGAGCTGCTGCCATGGAGGCCCTTCAGGCAGAACTTGCCCTAGCCAAGGAACAAGCTAGGATAAGTGATGCGGCTGCCCTAAAGGCGGCCGAAGAGTTAAGAGCCGAGCAGGCTGCTCATCGTCGGAGCGAAGATAAAATAGGCAAGATGGTTGTTGAGCTGAAATATGCTGCCGGCCGATATGAGCTCCTTGAAAAGGAGAGCCAAGCGAAAGAGGCTGACCTGAAGAAGGCCTTGGAAGCAGCCAAGGAAACACGCTCTGAAATTAGAGCTGCACGGGAGGAGCTTCGACAGGCCGGAGATATCACGGCTGGGAGGCCCTTTTTGTTGCGGATGAAGTTCGGAGATCCGAAGTATGCTCCTTTGGATCAGTTATCGAGTGCTGCAGATGCGTATGCAGACCTGGCAAAGAGTACTGCTGATGCGACTGAGTTTTTCAAAGGTCGGAAAGATCATGAGGTAGAAAGGTTGTTCTGGTCGTTGTTCCGTTCCCCAACGCCTCCGCTGCTATTGAATGAAAAGATGGCCGCATGGGCCGAGCTCCATAGGTTGTCCGGGCTTGCCATGAGGTCTGTCGTGGATCATCTTTGGCCGAAGGGGCCAAGGCCGGATAGATATTTTGGTTCAGTGCAACAATTCCTTGGTGTTGTGCCGCATATCGATGTTGTGAAGAGGTCGGCGTGTATAGAGGGTGCGCGGATGGCTCTTGCCCATGTTAAAACATACTGGGCAAGGATGGAGGCCACCGGTATTGCAACCCGGGGTCCGGCGGAAGGCCAGGACCCGGCCGAGCACTATTTTGAACAGGTCTTAGAGGGCGCCCGTTTAATAGAGGATCAGTGCTCGAAGAGTATCATGTTCGAGTGACATATATCTCAATTTTAAAGACAATGCTATTTTGATTATAAAGGTTGTGTTTATACTTTTACCCAAAAGTATTGTAGTGCCTCCTGTGCGGCCGTTTATGTATGTATATAACCTGAAAGTTTGCAGTCGTCGGCTTCAGACCCCACGCATATTATGCGTGGGTGTTCAAAAAAGGAGTGTAATCACACTTGATCCAACGTCTTGGTCCGTTAAGGAGGTGATCGCACGTCGAACTTGGCAACCGGACTATATAGCTTTAACACTTTCACTTAGCCATAGGAGTTTGACGGTGGGGCTACTATATAGCCCTTGGTACTTCCGCGTTCATCCGAATACGGTGCGCATACCTACATGACCGCGAAACCTGTTTTTCGTTAATGCGGAGGAATCCTGAAGATTCCGCTAAGTCATCGAGTGGTTGACCAGTCTCTTGCTATATCATGACAGCCAGTTTTCGGCTTTCTCTACTGAGGTGCTCATCCGGAATAACCAGGGCACAATCGCAGTAGTTCTCCTTTGGCCACCTTAGCCGATAAAACGGAATGTAAGGTAGCAAAACCTAGGAGCCGGGCAAACCCAACATTTGACCAAAGACATGATTCGGAGCTGATGCATATAAGGCCAAACTCGCGACGCCGAACACTCCTGAAGGTATTCGGACTTTGTAACATATACTGGGCTGAGTAACGCCCTCAATAATGAACCCCGAATTTCCAGGTACGTGCATTAATCTGTCATGTCGAAATGCCAATAACGCCAGTATCCCTCGTGGGTGTATTAAGTACCCGGGGATGTCAACCAACAAGAGACATTAAATAAGGTTTATACAGGGGCTTAATCTAAAGAGAAACCTTTGAGCGGGGCCCTGCTGCACGTCTATGCCTTTGTCTCCGTTGTGCCGTGTCCTGGAAGGGTGTGGCACGATGGTCATCTGTAAAAAAGGACAAAACCCAGGTAAAAGAGTCTGGTGTAATCGTGCGAGAAGTTGGTTATTCTAAATGAATCATTCAAATGCAATATATTACTATATTAATAGGGTCAAGACAAACTGTGGGCTTTTTACATGTGGGCAGCCCCTAGCACCGCTTACGGGGGTATATCCATAGGCCCAAGCTCAGGTTTATCTAGGCTGTTATAGCCGGCGGTGCGCCGGACTCGTCTAACCGTGTTCGTGGTCTTAACGGCCGGTCATGTATTCTGGTTGGAGAGGCCGCTCAGTGTTCGGCTGCTAGAGCTGCCACATATTCTTCCACACATAAGGAATGCTCTGTGTTTCTGTTAACTATGATGACACCACGTGGACCGGGCATCTTGAGTTAAAGGTAGGCGCAGTGTGGTACTGCATTGAAGCGAGCAAAGGCCTCTCTTCCGAGTAGTGTGTGATAGCCGCTTCGGAATGGAGCAATGTCGAAGATTAATTCTTCGCTTCTGAAGTTGTCGGGAGAACCGAATATAACCTCTAGTACTAGAGAGCCCGTGCAGTGGGCCTCAACACCTGGTATTACTCCTTTAAAGGTAGTATTACTTTGGCTGATTCTTGATGGGTCTATCCCCATTTTGCGGTAGTGTCCTGGTATATCAGGTTAAGACTACTGCCGCTGTCGTGGAAATATCATGTCAGATGTCCTCATAGAAGGACTTAGTCGTGGAGCCATCGCTACGGGTTATCTTAAAGGGGTTAAACCGGACAAAGGACACGAGAGTTTTTATACTAGTTCGGCCCCTTCGATGAAGGTAAAGGCCTACATCTAGTTGTGATGGGATTATTGGGGTCTTGCTAACCAGGGAGCTAAACAAGCTATGCCTGGCTATCGAGTTGTTGTTTCTTGTCCTTGAACCGCTGCCGGGTCGTCCCCTTATATACACGGGTTGACGCCCAGCCGGTTTATAGAGTCCCGAGGCTGACTCATACAAGTGTTCGGCTCGGTCTCTCCTTTCCTTATCTTACAACACAAGCTATATGACTATGGCAGTTTACCACTATGGGCCCTAATCCGCCTTTGGGCTCCGGGCCTCTAAGCTTCATAGTAAAGCGCCATCTTCGGAGTCTTTGTGGGCTTCAATATAGTCGAGGGTGAACCGGCCCCTCCTGGGTGGTTTACACTCAGTAGTTATATCCCCAACATTAGGCCCCAGATTGATTTGAACCTATTCATGTCAATCTTCAGTACTTAGAAAAATCATGTGAACACCTTCCTTCATTTCTCGTAAACCGCCACGATGTCTTCTTTTATAATCTTTGTTAAACCGTTGTGACATCATCCTCTAGATATAGCAACGGATCATCATGACGTCATCTCTGAAAAAAACGAATAAAAAGATTCCCTTCATTTAATGTCATCCCGGAAATCAAGGCGACAGCTATGCCACTTGCCGCTTTGGACTCCTCGATTCTTGCACATGTCACTTATCCCCCTGCCTTGTTATAAATAAGCCCGACGGGCACTTTCATTTTCTCCCCTTTCTTCTCATCTTCTTCCTCGCGACCCGAAGAACCCCAGCGCCACCGCTACGCTCGATCTTCGAATCTGCACCGACCAAGGCCGCTGCATCACCCTGTTTGTTCCAGAGACCCTGCCGCGCTCCTCCGCCGCTGAGTGGCCCTGGTAAGTTCTCTTCCCTGTAACCCTAGTTCTCCATTAGGGTTTCAAGTTCATCCATGTTCGTCGCCGTTCATCAGTTCTTCTGTGTTCCTCCTTCTAGTATTTCTACTGAGTATACATATGTGCGCCTGATAGTTTTAAACTGCGGCCAGATCCATGTTGTTAGTTCACTGTACCATAGCATCTTACTGTTTCTGAATAGACTCCGTCTGGTTCGTCTCTGTTCCTCTTTAGCGCCATTGTAGGGCTCAGGAACATTTTCTTTAGTTATCCACGGTAGATCCAAAATTGTACTGCCATATGGTGAAACCTGTTTTTGTAACACTTAGTAGATTTTCAGCTCTGGCCCTTCTGCCTAAGGGCGGTTTAACCTTTGATAGTCAATCCGCCATACACCATTAGCCCTCACTTAAACCGCCAATTTGACTTGAATAGCAATTTTCTGGTTTAACACTGAGTAATATACTTAAATCGTCAATGGTAAAGCGGCTTTCACTTTTTCTTTCACAGTTTGCCTTTCCATGATGACAAAACAATTCTTTGCCTGCAATTTGGTTCCGTCCAAGATCACCGAGACACAAATCAACGGATATGTCACCACTGGTGCTTTAGCCTCGAAAAGGATCCTTCAGTGGCGAGTTTCGGACTCTGAGTGCCCTCCTGAAGCTCAAGATGGAGAGGTGATTGTGTTTATGCAACACTTAGACCGGGAATTCAGCCCGCCCGGATCAAAATTCTTCCGGGATGTCCTTGCGAGCTTTCAACTCCATCCACAAGATATTGGACCGAATTCTGTGTCCAATATATGCAACTTTCAAGTATTATGTGAAGTGTACCTTCAAGAAGAACCATCTATGGAGTTGTTCCGGGATTTTTTTTCATTTAAACCGCCGTACAGAGTTCTCTAATGGTCCCAACACGGAACTTGGTGGGGTATCAATCCAGAAGAGAAAATAAGCTGATTTTCCTCATGCAAAACACCATAGCCATCCTAAAGATTGGAACCAAACTTGGTTTTATTGCCGGAATACTGCCCTTGATGGAGAAAATCCCTTGCCGGGTTACCGCCCTCACCGGCTTAGCAACCTCCACCCGTTACCTCCAAACTTAACTGCTCAAGAACGAAAAGTTTATGCACCTCAACTCGCCAAGCTCCAGGATCTAATGGCCAACGGTTTGACTAGAATTGATCTCGTACGCTACTGGGTTTCTTGGGGCATTCTGCTTTTAAGCCGCCGCCCCGGTTTGATGCATGAATACACCGGAGACGTTAAAGATCCTCAACAATATCACAAAATAGTAATGACAGACCTTGAAGTTACTGAATCTGTGAAAAAGATGCTTGATGAACCGATCGCCGCCTGCAGCCAGACCGGGTTGCCACCTTTTTGTGCCACCAACAAACCGCCAGCGGTAAGTTTAACTTAATGCTCACTGATTCTCCTGTGTTTTAACAATGTGCTAATACTCCTTTCCTTTAATTTTTGCAGGCCAACAGCTCTTTCTAGAAATGGACTAAACCGGCTAGAGCTCCTCGTGTAAAAAGCAAGGTCACCAAGAAAGCGGGCAAGAAGAAAACCACCAAATCTTCTGATCCACCAGAAGATGTTGACAAATCAGACCCAGAGGTAGAACTTGATTCACTTGGTTCCTTTTTCATACACCTTATTGACAATGAATATTCCTAGGATGATGCGGCAGCCAGTCGTGTAGATCATGTTGAGGTAATCTCTCTTTCCTCTGATTCAGATCGTGTGCCGGTTCAAAGATTTCACCGTGCAGTTCGAAAAGTAAAATACTCTCACCCTCTTGCTTATCTGGATCCAAAATTTTCTTTGAGGACACAACAAGCTGAAGAACGTCGCACAACTCGGCACAGTGGCCAGCAGATCACCTCTTCTGGTTTACCGGATACGCCAAACCAGAAACGTCGCCCAGAGGTTACTTGTTCTCCCAAAAACTTTATCCTTTGAAGGGTTTATTCAGAGACCCACTTAATCCGTCTGATCCAAATTACCAGGCGTCTTCCAATTTGTCTGGTGGTTCATCAACCACTCAACTGCCTCCTCTTAAAACCGTCCCTGGGTAAGTGTACTGCTCTTCATGTTTTTCCTTCATAGTTCCGTTTACCGTGCTAATCTTTGATGTGATGCCACAGTGCCAAAGCCTGCCTGAGCAAGAAGGCTAAAACTAATACCCCCCTTGGTGAGGTTGAACCAGAGAGGGCTGCTGAGGATACCAGTAGAAATACCGATGTCATGGATGATTCCATCCGACAAGGCGAGAACACTGAAGCTAATCCACCGGAAGCTGACCCGGTGACTCACATTGATCCGTAAAGCCCTCATGCTACCCCTCCGAGCCCGGCTGCCAATCCGCCGATCCCGGCTGCTAATCCGCCAAGTCCAGCTAGGGGTACCAGCAATCCGCCAAGTCCACCAAGAAATGACGATGATGATGTTGTAATTACTGGCACAGCTCACACCAGTCCTGGTAATACGGTTATCTTGGCCAAACATACCGCCAAGGAGGAATTCGCTACTATGGGAAAGGGGAAAGGGAAGACGGATTTATCCAACTTCATCAACCTTAGCGCTGAAGAACTTCATTCCGGTTATTTAAACCGCCTGTACACCAGTCGTGACCTTGAAGCCGGTTTGGTGAACTTGATGAAGGAGCGTTATGAGGTATGAACACTTTGAAATTTATTATGTTCTGTATATCTTCTCCATTGTAGCCCCCAAGGGCCGGTTTATCTCCTGAAGATAAACCGAGACTTTGATATAAAGAACTCCAACGTAGTAGCCCCCAAGGGTTGGTTTGTCTTTTTGAAGACAAACCGGGACTGTCTTGTCCTTGTTTCATTGCCTTTCCTTATGACTGATCAAATGTGCATTAGCCCCCAAGTGCCAAGCTTAACACCTGAATTGAGCCTTGGGACTTTGAAAAATATTCACTTTAAAAAGAAATCCACATTAGCCCCCAAGTGCCAAGTGTTTAATTGATTATGCGCTTGGGACTTTTAACAAATCTTTAATTGTTGTATCATCTGACTTTGAGGGCTGACATGAAGACCAAAGAGTCCCAAATCGCTGATCTTCAAGAAATCCTTAAGGTACAGCAAGAAGAAACCTCTAAAGCCAAAGAAGAGCTCAAGGGTGCCTTGGCAGCCATGGAACAACTTAAAGAGGGCTTCAAAACTGAACGCACCAACTGGGAGACTGAAAAGGCTGTTTTATTGAAGCGGGCCGAAGATGCTGAAGCAGCCCTTAAACCGGTAGAAGAAGAATTGACGGGTCTGAAGCATCAAGTGGATTCCATGACAGTGGGCGTGTTTGGTAAGTACCTTATAACACCTGCTCTGTAGTACTATCAACTCCGCCGGTTTAACTTGAATTTTCTTAAACCGCCGAAGGCAATCGCATTACTCATCTTGGGACAAACATGCGGATGAAGCTAAAAGCAGCCTATACGTTGATTGAGCAACTGTATATCGGTGCTCAGCGAGTCATCTCTGCAGCTTCATACAACAGACCGGCGCCAACATTGATCAAGGATACATTAACAAGATTATCCATGACACCCACTCAGATAGAGGAGGTGAAGTGATCCGCTGCCAGGGCTGGCGCTTTACTGGCACTGACTCGGGCCAAAGCATGGATATCTGACTTAGATCCGGTTGACATTGCTAAGGGTTTTCCAGATGAACAGGCAGACGGATCAGCATTTGACAATGACACACTCAAAGCTCTAACAAAGGAGATGCGCCCGCTGTCCAGGTAACTTGCTGCAGAGGCTAACCTGATGGTTCATCGGTCTTTTTATGATGAGCGGAATTAGCAGGTGGATACAATTGTGACAGAAGTGCAAAACCTTATCCCGCCAATCCGTAAGCACACTTATGCCCCTGATGTTGACCCGTCCGATCTAATAAGTGAAGAAGCTGTCTTTCAGGCTCTAACCCGGATTGACTGGACCACCCTTGACTTCCAGCCTCTGGTTGGAGAGGAGGAGGTTGAACCTGCGCCTGAATATCCTTCCACTTCACATCGTCCTGGCAATGAGTCTTAATCCGGCATTTGTGTTTCTGTGACAAACTTTTGTTGTGCAAGAACAATCAACTTTTTGGGCCTCAAAGTGCCTTGTAATAGACTAGTTAAAACTCTTTGATTTGTTGTACTGATGCATGACTTGTGTTGAACTGCCATAATACATGCAATGTTTGTTTATGCTTTGATAATGCGACTTTGAAGCCTGCATTGAGAAAGTTTGTCCTAGCAGTTTACCGCTGGACGGGTCATAATACCCAAGATAAAGCCTGATTGATAATCAAACCTTAAGAAATATGAAATAACGCATACCTGTGATGTGATATCACTTTAGTTGGTTTACCAACTTTGATTGTAATAAGGGTGAAGACCCAAATCTTGAATTTTGTATAACTCCACCATGTACTGATGGCGTATAATAAGTCATGTCGGGTTACGATGAACAACAGATGATCAAAACTGGTGACAAGTAGTCAAAGCTAGGCCGGGTTAACAAACTCCGGTTTGATAATAAGGTCTGTCAACTTGTAGTTGAAAACCAAGCCGGTTTAACAAACACCGAGTTAATAAGATGACTGAAAAGCCATACCAAATCAAAGATACCGTTTTAACATAGAATTCGTCAAAAGAAAATAGTGACAACCGCAAATAAAACCGTGTAGTCGAGGCTTTTCGAGGGCTGCCTGGCCCAAATTCGAGGCTTTTCATGGGCTGCCAGGCTGCTGAGTTAAACCATTTAACAAAGCCTTTTAAGATGGGCCTCCAACTAACCAATCACCATTTTAACTTTGACAAGTTCAGGGTCTCAATGAGAGTAACTGTCAAACGTTCAGAGGGTCATGCCAGGATTACCTGGATAGGAGTGGCTTACTTGATGAAGGCAAGTTAACCCGGGGTTTTAGGTAAATATACCAGGCTTCCAAGCCGTGGGTCGATACCCAGCTACAAGGGTCCTTTCAAACTCTTTGTTACTTTACACAAAGAGCCCCCAAGTAACGTGATGAGCTGTGCTCATTGGGTGCCTATGTTTGAGTTGTGCATAACATCCAGACTCTCTTTGGCCCCTTGGGTGTGAAGCTCCCAAGCTGTATTGTGGCATGATAGCCGGTTTAACAGGCAGTACTCCGCTTTGTCAACTGAAGCCCCCATGTAACTCAAAGGATATTTGAGAAAAAACAGCAGAGGCCCTGCTTATAGCAAGGATGCTGGTTTATTTTATTGATCATAATATATACATTGTCGAAATATGTACATAAGAAAAGCCTATGGCTCAAGTGTAGTAAGGCCGTAGGAGAGCTATGTTGCACGGCCGCCGGGTCTCCTCCTCAGAGCTGCGTGAGTTGTCTCGAACGTCAATGAGGTAGTATGATCCGTTGTGCAGATTTTTGCTGACCACAAAGGGCCCTTCCCAAGGTGGGGATAACTTGTGCATGTCGGTCTGATCCTGGATGAGCCGGAGCACCAAGTCGCCTTCTTGAAAGGTTCTTGTCCTAACCCGGCGGCTGTGATAACGCCGCAGGTCTTGCTGATAAACCGCCGAATGGGCTAAAGTCATATCCCTTTTTCATCTAATAGGTCCAATGCCTCCTGGCGTGCTTGCTCATTGTCTGCTTCAACATAATTAGCAACCCGGGGCGAATCATGACGAATATCACTTGGGAGGACCGCCTCTGCCCCGCACACCATGAAGAAAGGTGTGTAACCCATCGATCTATTGGGGGTGGTGTTGATGCTCCATAACACAGAAGGCAATTCTTCCACCCAACAACCCGGTGTCTGCTTTAAAGGAACCATAAGCCGGGGTTTAATACCCTTCAAGATTTCTTGATTAGCTCTCTCCGCTTGACCATTGGTCTGGGGGTGCGCCACGGATGCTAAGTCAACCCGGATGTGCTCTCTCTGATAGAAATCTTCCATCTCACCTTTAGAAAGGTTTGTGCCATTATCCGTGATGATGCTGTGTGGAAAGCCAAAGCGGAAGATAATCTTTTTGAGAAATTGAACCGCCGTAGCCGCATCACACTTGCTGACAGGCTCCGCTTCAACCTACTTGGTGAACTTGTCAACCACCACCAGCAGGTGGGTCTTCTTATCCTTGGAGCACTTAAAGGGTGCCACCATGTCAAGCCCCCAAGTGGCAAACGGCCAAGTGATGGGAATCATACTTAATTCTTGAGCCGGAACATGAGCTCTGCGTGAAAACTTTTGACAAGCATCACATCGCTTTACCAGATCCTCCGCATCAGCATGAGCTGTCAACCAGTGGAACCCATGACGAAAAGCTTTTGCAACCAGGGACTTTGAACCGGCATGATGACCACAATCCCCTTCATGAATTTCCCGTAGGATCTCTTGGCCTTCTTCCTAAGAAACACAACGCTGAAATACGCCTGAAACGCTATAGCGGTGTAACTCGCCATTGTGAATAACCATGGACTTGGATCGCCGGACTATCTACCGGGCCAGGACTTCATCATCTGGTAACTCACCCCGGTTCATATATGCCAGATATGGAACCGTCCAATCCGGCACAACGTGTAAAGCGGCTACCAAATGAGCCTCCAGATAAGGAACAACCAAATCCTCCTCTGTAGGCAACTTAAAAGACGGGTTATGCAAGATATCTAAAAAGGTATTGGGAGGTACCAGTTTACGCTGAGATCCAAGCCGACTTAAAGCGTCTGCTGCTTCGTTTTTGCGCCGATCGATATGCTCAACCTGATACCCTTTGAAGTGACCCGCCACAATATCCACCTCACGTCTGTAAGCTGCCATGAGTGGATCCTTAGAATCCCAAGTGCCAGAAACTTGCTGAGCCACCAGATCAGAGTCTCCAAAGCATCGTACCCGGCTTAAATTCATCTCCTTGGCCACTCGGAGCCCATGGAGCAGAGCCTCGTACTCAGCTGCATTGTTAGTACAGGGGAACTTTAAACGGAGGACATAACAAATTTTATCACCTCGTGGGGAAGTAAGGACAACTCCAGCCCCCGAGCCCTCCAATTGCCTGGATCCATCAAAATGAATAGTCCAGTATGTATTATCCGGTTTGTCCTCTGGTGCTTGTAACTCAGTCCAGTCATTGATGAAGTCCACAAGTGCCTGAGATTTTATGGCTGTTCGAGGCACATACTTCAAACCATGTGGACCAAGTTCAATTGCCCATTTTGCAACCCGGCCAGTTGCTTCCCTGTTTTGAATTATATCACCCAAAGGAGCTGAACTGACCACTCTAATGGGATGGCCTTGAAAATATTGTTTGAGCTTCCGACTTGCCATAAAAACCCCGTATACCAACTTCTACCAATGCGGATATCGCTGCTTTGACTCGATAAGCACCTCACTAATATAGTAAACCGGCCGTTGAACCGGATACTCCTTACCAGCCTCCTTACGCTCCACCACAATTGCCACACTGACAGCACGGGCATTAGCAGCCACGTATAACAACAAGGGCTCCTTGTCAACCAGAGCAGCAAGGACTGATGGTTCAGCCAACTGCCGCTTCAAACCTTCAAACGCCGCATTAGCCGCATCACTCCAGACAAAGGTGTCTATTTTCTTCAACATCTGATATAGAGGGATCACCTTCTCTCCCAACCGGCTGATAAACCGTCTTAGGGCTGCAATTCGACCTGCTAGACGCTGAACATCATTGATGCACGCCGGTTTATCCAAGGATGTAATCGCTTTGATCTTCTCCGGATTAGCCTCAATGCCTCTGTTGGACACCAGAAAACCTAGAAGCTTGCCTGCCGAAACACCAAAAACACACTTGTCCGGATTGAGCATCATCTTATAAACACGCAGATTATCAAAGGTCTCCTTGAGATCACTTATCAATGTCTCCTTTTTCCTGGACTTTACCACAATGTCATCAACATAAGCATGAACATTGCGCCCCATCTGAATGTGAAGACAATTCTGCGCACAACGCTGATAAGTTGCCTGGGCACTCTTGAGCCCAAAGGGCATAGAAACATAGCAGAAGGCTCCAAAGGGAGTGATGAAGGCGGTCTTCTCCTGGTCCTTAACTGCCATTTTGATCTGATGATAGCCTGAATAAGCATCCAAGAAACTCAAACACTCACAACCCACCGTCGCATCAATGATCTGATCAATACACGGGAGAGCAAAAGGATCGGTCGGACAAGCCTTGTTCAAATCTGTGTAATCCACACACATGCGCCAAGTGCCATTTTTCTTAAGAACAAGCACCGGATTAGCCAACCACTCAGGATGAAATACTTTAACAATAAACCTAGCTGCCAACAGCCGGGCTACCTCTTCACCAATTGCCTTGCGCCTCTCCTCGTTAAAACAACGAAGAGATTGATTGACCGGTTTAAACTTGGGATCAATATTAAGAGTGTGCTCAGCGAGTTCCCTCGGTACACCTGGCATGTCAGAAGGCTTCCATGCAAAAATGTCCCGGTTCTCACGGATGAACTCGATGAGCACGCTTTCCTATTTCGGATCCAGGTTTGTGCTGATGCTAAACTGTTTGGACGAACCGCCAGGAACAAAGTCAACGAGCTTAGTCTCATCAGCCGGTTTGAATGTCAGATTCGGTTCATGCTCCATTGTGGGCTTATTCAGAGGGGTCATATCTGTCGGATCAACATTATCTTTGTAGAACTTCAACTCCTCTGTAGCACAAACTGAGTCAGCATAGGCCGCATCACCTTCCTCGCAATCCAATGCGATTTTACGACTTCCGTGAACTGTAATGGTCCCCTTGTGACCCATCATCTTGAGCTGCAAATAAATGTAACATGGCCTTGCCATGAACTTTGCATAAGCCGGTCACCCAAACAGTGCGTGGTACGGGCTCTGGATCCTCACCACTTCAAAAGTCAATGTCTTAGACCGGGAATCATGTTCATCACCAAACACAACCTCCAAAGCGATCTTACCAACAGGATACGCCGATTTACCTGGTACCACACCATGGAAAACAGTGTTGGACGGTTTAAGACTCTTGTCTATCAACCCCATGCGACGGAAGGTCTCATAATACAGAATATTGATACTGCTCCCTCCATCCATGAGTACCTTGGTGAACTTATAACCTCCCACCTGAGGTGCCACCACCAAAGCCAGGTGACACGGATTGTCAACCCGGGGTGGATGATCCTCTCTGCTTCACACAATAGGTTGCTCGGACCACCGCAGGTAACGTGGTACTGCCGGTTCAACGGCATTAACAGCCCTCTTGTGAAGCTTCTGATCACGCTTGCACAAACTAGTGGTGAACACATGATAGTGCCCACCATTCAACTGCTTTGGGTGACTCTGGTAACCCGACTGCTGCTGATTTCCTTGATTACTCTCCTGGTTATTACCACCTTGCTTGTTCTGGTTGCCCTGATTATTCTGAAATCCAGAGTTTGAACCACCGCCACCGTGAAAACCTGGACCTGAACCGCCCGATGGACCCTGATCATACCGGAAAATATCAGAGTTTTTGAACTCCTTCATAATGTGACAATCTTTCCAGAGATGCGTTGCAGGAACCTCCTTGGTCCCATGTTTTGGGCAGGATTGATTTAACAAGCGCTCCAGATTCATTCCGCCGCCACGCTGGGGCGGTTTACCCTTGCGATGCTGCACATTAGCGTTAACTACAAAATCTGAATCCGCTTTACGCTTACCGTTATTCCCATGGCCTCCTTGGTTTTGCTGCTGTCCCTTTGCACCGCCATTCTTCTTTCCCTTCTCCGGTTTCTCTTCATCAGAATCAGGATCCTTGGTATTATCAGAATCAGCATACTTGACCAAGGCGGCCATAAGGGTGCCCATGTCATTGCAGTGGCGCTTGAGCCGTCCCAACTTCATCTTCAGTGACTTAAATCGGCAATTACGTTCTAGCGTGATGATTGCTTGGCCGGCGTTAATCCGGTCCGAAGAAGGCACACCCAATGAGTTGTTGACTCGTTCTCCCCTTGCACACAGGCGTCGAGATCCACAATGGACATAGACTGCTTACATGTGTCCTTGAAATTGGCTACAAACCGGGCCTTCAACTGGTCCCATGACTCAACGGAGTTAGCTGGCAAGTTTTTCAACCATGTACGGGTTGTTCCCTCCAACATCATTGTGAAATACTTTGCACAAGCCGCTTCATCCACGTCCAGCATCTCCATTGCCATCTCATAACTTTCCACCCATGCCTCGGGTAGCTGATCAGCGGTGTAATTCGGTACCTTACGTGGGCCCTTAAAATCCTTAGGCAATCGCACATTACGGAGAGACGGAATAAGACACGACACTCCCCACGAACTGAAAGCAAGCCCGGTGCCTCAGTCCACTGACGCTGCTTGCTGAACCGGGGCGGGTTGATATCGACCCGTATGTTGTGCTGCTAAAGCGGCCTCCCTTCATGCTCTTCCATTATCCACCACGTCATGAGCGTTTACATCACCATGCGCCGGATTAGGCCCTTGAGGGACAATGCGGCACCGCGCACTGCTGGACACTTCCGGTTCATCTATATGCCTGCTATAGCTTTTGCTCGGACGTGGAGTTGAGTGAACCCTGTCTCGGCTATACAAGTAAGCTTGCTGCTGTGTTAGAGCCGTTTGAAGAAGATCCCTAGCCCGCTGTGTCTCGACCGCCGCCGGTGATTCACCTTCTATCGGAATAGCGTCCAACCGGGATGCTGCTGCTATCATATTGTCCAAAGGGGTAGAGAACACTACAAAAAAATACACTTCCGTGATGATACATGTTTGTCACAGTAGGTCGCGTTTTTTGTCATGCATGTACATCCATGACAAATTTATGACAGAATCAAGATAGTCATACCTGTGTTGTCGTAGAAGTGTTCGATGACATTACCAAAATTATCATCACGGAAGTGTCCACTTCCATGACGATAAATCACGCGTCCCAGAACTGCTTTCATCAAGGGTGACCTACACGTGGCATCCACTGAAACGGAATACCGTTAAGCTATCGGGTCGGGGTTTGGATCCGATAACCCGTTAACAGCCCCGACCAATGGGGATTTTCCACGTGTAAAATCATCATTGGCTGGAGGAAACACGTGTCGCCTCACCGTTGGGACAGATGTCATCCACTCATTGGACAGAAGGCGCCTATGATACGTCGACACGTGGCATGGCCCAACAGAAGCCCATTCTTGTGAAAAGGCCGGCCCGTTTGACTTGGTCAAAAGGTGGCGGGCCAGCCCATGGGAAGCTTGTTAATGGCCTATTCGCATATAGCCCATTTACAGCCCGCTAACCCAAGGCGCGTTACACCCTATCTGAATTAGGCCCAGTAGCGTCATCTGGGCCATCCAATATGATTCCATCCCGTTTTCACTTCTGGCCCATGTATGGCCCATGACGTCTTTCAGGCCATATGAGGCCCTATGTAACTCTTGGCCTATTAATGGCTTGTGGTGAAACTGGCCCGCAATGAACAGAGTATCACTTTACACCCACTAACGGCCCATGGTGAAACTGGCCCGTAATGAACAGTATATCACTTTATACCCATTAAGGGCCCGTTATTCAGTTGGGCCGTTTCCAGCAAATGTTATCTTTCGGCCTTCTCAGCGCCCATTTATTCTTGGGCTCATTTCCAGCATTCATTTACTTACGGCCCGTTACTGTCATTTTCTGCTTGTGGGCCAAATTCAGCCCGTGGTTACATCGGCCCGTTTGTGGTCCGTTAATACGTTGGGCCGTTTTCATAGCGTCATCAAATACGGCCTATTAACGATGGCCCATTATGGTCATATGGCCCGTATAAGGCCCATTGATGATACGCCCCGTAGAAGGCCCATTGTTTCTATGGCTCGTAGAAGGCCCATTGTTTCTACGGCCCGTAGAAGGCCCATTGTTTCTACGGCCCATAGAAGGCCCATTGTTTCTTCGGCCCGTAGAAGGCCTACTGTTTCTACGGCCCGTAGAAGGCCCACTGTTTCTATGGCCCGTAGGAGGCCCAATGTCACTACAGTAAATATTAGCCCATGGTTATTATGGCCTAGTTTTAAAAAGAATTGCAGTGACTACAAGCAAACAAATAAACAAGACAACAAGGAAATAAATAAGCAAGCAACTTATGCTAGGCTATCATGGCTGTTACACATATTACATCCACTGGGCATCAAAGTTCGCAACCAGTGCAAATATAGGGAACAAAGCAGCATATCATATACACTGGTTGTCAAAGTTGGCGACTAGCGCAAATAAACGTCGTAGCAAAACAAATCCAGAACTAAAACCACTTCAGAAGATCTCAAGAAACAATATCCTAGGTACCCATAATGCCGGTAAGATGCTTAGCAAGCTTATTAACTTTCTCTTGTTTGGCGCTCAAATCCTCCAGCGCTTGCTGTTGCACCACAAAATATGCATCTGAATTCTGCAGGGACTTCCTCAGTCCTTCAGCTTCCTGTCGCAGCACATCTGATCGATGTCTTTCAACTTGAAGTTGAGACTCAAGAAGACGAACTGATTCAGGCAGCGAGTTCGAAGCGCTTGTGCCATCAGTAGTGGCCAGTAACTCGAACACTACATCAAGACATGACTTTTGGGTTCCCTCACTGTTGTCAAGATAGTTTTTATCAGCTTTCTTGGATACCAACAGGAATGTCTCACTGTCTTGAACCTTATCTGCATTACTTCCTTTACCATTGGATAACGCGGTACTGTTCTCCAATATTTTCTCCGCATTCTAAAAGAGAAACAAGCAGACACATCACATGTTTACCATGTTGTATATGAAACTCATTTTGGTAAATGAGTTCAGTAGTAAAGTGGATAGGATAACAGCGTGAACAAACATATATCTATGTGCCACGGTCACTTTATGGTCTATATCATTCTAGTTTTTGTTGCTAAATCAAGATAGAGACACAGTTCAAATAATATTTGTTCAAGACAAAGCAGAATAGACAGAATATAAGTGTGGGTAACTATAGAGCAATAACAACACTTGTAATGTGCATGACATGAGAACATAACTGTTTATTCAATTGAAACTGAAATCAACATAGAGCAGGTTACAACAGCAAACCAGTTAAAGAAACAGGTTTAAAACATACCTGTTGCGCCATTGGAGTTTCAATTCCATCCTTCAAATTTGAAAATAGTTTGTATGAGTAAATACAAGTAATGCAAGAGCAAAGGAGTATGAACCATAGCTACAGAACCTGACCTGAGAACAAATCTCTCTTCTCCTTTAAGCGTTGAGTTGGGATTCGAGTGGTGGTCCTCGTGCTTTGGGCACTGCAGTTCCCTTACTAACTGCTCGTGTTTGGGTGCTCTATGGTGGAGACGGTGCTGTGTCAACTGGAACTGGGTTACTATCTGCCGGGGTTGGGGTTAGAAGGGGTTGTAGCTGGTTCTCTGTCCAACTGGGTAGGGGGTACAATCTGCGAGAGTCTGGGTTATGTGTGGTGGATCTGGTCCTTGGGCAAGTACAACCGTGGTTCTATCTGCATCAACTGGTAGCACTATCTTTTCTGAAGACCGTGTTGTTACTCCCTTAGATACTGCCATCACGCTCTCCAATTCAAATGGCTGATAAACAAGAAAAGTAATTGAAAGTATAGACATTGTATGATAGACAGGTGCAATGGATAGTGGGGAATAAAAGAGGGCATGAAATAATTCATATTTATGTTGTCTAACCCAAACAGGATAGCATGACACAATTTCACATATATGATGGCTAACTAAACAGGATAGCATGACACAATTTCACATTATGATGGCTAACTAAAAAAGATGGAAAGACATAGTTCAAAATATGAGACTATGTAAACAGGATGACATGACATAACTATATAATGTGTTTATTAAATAGGTTGGCATGCCATAATTCACATACATTCATGGATAGAATGCCATAATTCAAAATATGATGACTGTAAACACTAAACAGGATGAGATGATATAACTATATGATGTCTTTATTAAATGGGTTGCCATGCCATAATTCAGATAGATGATGTGTATGTACTATGTAAACATGATGGCATGATATAATTCAAATATATGATTTATAAAGTAAGCAAGTAAGCATATGGCAATCTATATATGATGTAAAAACTAAGCAATGCAAGACAACATGCATGACATGGGTAATATAACCCTGCCAAGTTTGAGCATAGACCTCGGGGGGGAAATTGGACTGGTCATCAGTCTCTGAATCCTCCTCTGAGGAGCTCTCTGTAGCCAGCAAGATGTCTGCTTCAGCAGGTAACATTGTCTGCACTGAATACCTTGTTTTCACTCCAGATACTTCCATCACCGCTTCGAATGGCTGATGCACAGGAAGAGTAGTTGAATATACAAATGTTGTCGACAAATGGAACACGTAATACAAAAAAATGATAGCATGATATAATTCACATACATGATGATTGGCTAAACAACATGGCATTGCATAATTCACATATATAATGCCTTTGCAACAAGATAGCATTGTATAATTCACATATATAATGTCTTGCAACAAGATGGCAATGTTCACGTATATGGTAATTAGACACTGAACAGGTGGCATTCACACAAAGCATGTCTAAACTAATCAAATGGCATAGCAATGCGAGACACCATACGCACGATATGAGCAACATAACCCTGCCAAGTTAGAGCATACACCTCGGGGTGGGAATAGGACTGGTCATCTGTCTCTGAATCCTCCTCTGAGGAGCTATCCGTAACCAGCGAGATATGTGCTTCGTCAGATAGCATAGTCTGTTCAGAAGACCTTGTTTTCACTCCAGAATTTGCCATCATCGTGTCAAATGGCTGATGCACACGAAGAGCAGTTGAATGTACTAACATTGTTGACGAATGTAATATGTAATGAAAAAAAAAGATGGCATGATATAATTTACATATAAGATGACTGGCTAAGCAGGATGGCATTGCAAAATTCACATATATGATGCCTGGCTAAACAAGGTGGCGTTGCATAATTCACATAAACGATGAATAAACTAAACAGATGGCATTCGCACAAAAGATGTCTAAACTAAGCAGATGACGTATTTGATGTATAAAGTAAGCAATGCAAGACACCATATGCTTGATATAACCAACATCAGCATGCCAAGTTAGAGCGAAGACCTCAGGGGGTAAATAGGAGTTATCTTCTCCTTCTGAATCCCCCTCAGAACAGATATCTTCCTCTCGATTACAATCCGAAATGCATGGAGGGGGGGCTGCCTTTGCGCCTACCATGGAGCGACGTCTGCATGAAATTATATTACCACGCAAGGCTCGTCTCTTTTGCTCTACATGTTTAGTTCCATTGTTTAGAATAACTGTCATGCACAGGAATAAAACATAGTGAGATTATGTAAGGAGTGCATGCAGAAATCCAGAGTGATGATAGCAACCTGTGGATAGACCCAAAACCAATAATAGCATGCAGATAATGCTTCAGTTAATAAATACAGATAATAGCTTCTTTACTGTTTGTTTCCCACCCAACATGAAACTCATAGTAGACACCAGAGGTTAACCAGATAGTAGATAGATACTATTGATAGCGGCCCCGATATGTACCCCACGACCATTTAAAAACTCAAGTTTGACCATTAGTTTGGAGCTGACTCAGAGTCTAATCGGTGAACAGGACGATAAAGTAGCATGTAATATTAAGCGATGCATAACATAAGCAGACACGAAAGAGTGCGACCTCTCTTGCGGACCCGTGTAGTCCTCGAGGTCATCTGCTCGGTTGATGATGGTAATGCAGTTTTCATGGCTGCCAGCGGTGGGGAAGAAGATCTGAGGCGGCGAAAGACAGTCTGGAGGCCGGATCCCTGCTCTGCTGGACCCTTCTGTTGTTGGAGCAGCTGAGGTGGGGTGGACGATGGTGCAGCATGACCGAGACAAACCACGCAAGGTTTTCTTTGACAACTATCTATAAGAGAAGTAATTCTGTAAGGGCTCGTTTGAATTGGAGGATTCCAACAATGCAGGGATAGGAAATAGACAGGAATAGGATAGGAATGCACGTGCAAAACAGAGAATTTAAAAACACAGGATTTCTGCCAATCTGGGTGTTTCATTCACAACAATTGGAAGATCACAGGATGCAAAGAAGCATGGTGAGATTAAGTCAAACCACAAGAAAATGTACGGTTATAATGCTATTATGCTACTATCTCTTAGTCTTGTGCTTCATGAATAGGAATTTGAAAAGGAGGACAAGTGAAAATTAAAATTCCTATGTTTTTTCTTTCAAGGAGACACTAAAGGAACAAATCCGTGTGCTTAGTGGACAATATATATAACATGTAGAGTAAAAAAGAGATGCAACAAGTGTACAACCTCTTTGGCGAAGCCATGTCGATCTTAGCGTGATTGGGTTGGCCGGTGAGGATGCTCCGGCTGACTTTGCTGTCGGAGGAGGGGAAGAAGATCTTAGGCATCTAGAGATGGAGCCCGAGGTACTGCTCCGCTGTGATGGAGGGTTTCGTCGTTGGAGTAGCTCCGGTGAGTTGTACGACGCCGAGGCTGAAGCAGGACAAGAGAGACAACGAACAACGTTAACCTGAGTGGAATTCTAATAGCCAATACATGACGTAAAATACATAACCACAAAGTGCTAGATGTAAAATACATCAGCCGCTCATCTCTGAACTTAACTGTCGAAACTGAACCTAAATGTCGAAACTGAACCTAACTGTCGAAACTGAATTTTGCTGTCGAAACTGAATTTTGCTGTCGAAACTGAACGCACTAGCAAGGTGAGGCTACACGTCGGTCGACTGACTTTTTCATCTCTGGTCAGTCGATTTTCCAGCCGTTGGATACGAAATCGAGGGCATGCGGTTCATCTTCAACCTCCACCCCCCCTGAGCCGCTAGCCACCACCAGCCAAACAGCAGCCCCCCGCCGCCCGCGGCCGGCGGTGCGCCGCCCCGCCCGCCTCGAAAACACTCCCCACCGCCGGTCCGCCGCCACCCCCGTTCGCCACTTTGTTCTCAACTATTCCGATTCCAGGGCCATCCCTTTAGGCCCCCCCGTGCCGAGCTTTTTCTCCGGCGATCCCCACGCCACCGCCCCGCCAACGCCCCGCCACTGCCGGCGACCATCGCCCCCATCCTGAACCCTAAGATAGATAGTGGGGTACCTCTCCGGCGAGCCCCCTCCCCGCTGTGGTTGGTTCTTCCTTCACCCCGGCGAGCCCACCCCATGGAAATCGACTGACCCAAAAGTCGATTCAGTCGACTGAAGTGTAGCCAAATCGGAGCAGCATCGCAAGCAAGAGCAAGAGCGAGAGCAGCAGCGCGAGCAAGAGCAATAGCAAGAGCAGACCAGGCAGGGAACCGAGAGCAAGAGCAGAGTAGCAGCGCGAGCGAGAGCTAAAGCAGTAGTAGCTCCTATTGATGTGGACGTCGCTACTGAGGGAGCGACACCATGGAGGAAGTGGCCGGCGACGCTGCCGTGGATGGAGCCGCGCCGTGTCGGCTCAGGACCGAGCACCGGCAGCACCGTGAGATCTAATCAAGAAGAAAATGCGGCGATTAGTGTACAACCTCTTTCGTGGTGCCGATTAGGCCGCAGCTTCATCCGAGGAAACGGTGATGATGATGCTCTTTCGGTGGTGCAGGTGAAGATGGTGGTGTGGGAATGGAGGTGGCGCGAAAGACGAGGGGAACATCGGGGTAGCTCCTTGGAGGTGGAGGACGGGGTGGCTGAACCGGCGGGACGATGAGATCGACAACGAATCCTCATCAGGTACGGTGGATGAGGGACATCGAGGTGTTGCTGTGGACGACATCGTCAGGGAAGAAGCTCCGGCTGGGTGGCGGACGGAGCAGGGTGTGGGGTTTCGTCGCGGGTTTTCGCAGCCTCAGTGTACAAATGGGTGGGCGGATGGCAGTGGGGAACCATGGCTTAGAGACGCGCTTCTCCGAAATGTGGGGTAAGTTACGTAAGTACCCCCCACCGATTTGAGGTGGTTCTTTCGGTTCAGGGGTACCACGGGCATTTCGCGTGTCAGGATTTCACAGGAGGTGGGAGTTTTCGCGCGTGTTGTAATTTCGGAATAGCAAGGCGCGAGTTGAGATGGAGGGAGTTGTCGGAGCACAACGAGACAAAGATATATCTTAAATATTTCGGGCTAACAAGGCGCGGGTTGAAATTTCCGGACAAGCCTAACGTGTACTGTACCAAATCAATGCGCACTACAAATGTCATTCAAAATTTTGAATTCATGTTATGTTCAATTAAAATATTTCGCTATGTGTATAATGTATGCAACCTACTACTCAAATGAATGTTTTAGTGCATTCCAAACGTATATACTACCGCTTCAATATGAACTAAATTTGAATAAGATCTACAGTAATGATTGTTGTGAAGTCAAAGCATTTGAATTTGTTTCTCTGTTTTAATAAGATCTACAATCATCATTATTGTCAAGTTAAACCATCATTTGTGTATTATCTTCACATCACACCACATGATCAGTATCGAGTTACATATGAACTATGTGTACTATATGAACTCGAACTAGATTTTTTGAATCCACTTTATTTTGATTTCAAATCACATTACATTTCTAGCTCTAGCTAGATCTTCATAATCTAAACCATGTATCATATGTATAATGTGTTTATCACATTATGTATGGTGCCCCGCCCCCTACGCCTACAAGTATTTAGATGTGAGTTGCAAACACCACACATTACCACAAATTCAAATAAAATGTGAGAATGTTCGATATATAGTATTGTTTAGATTGCTCGATATTTAGTTGTAAGCTGCAAACGCCGCACATTATCACAAATTCAAATAAAATGTGAGATTGTTTGATGTATAGTATGGTTTAGATTGTTCGACATTTAGCTGTGAGTTGCAAACGCCATGCATTATCACGTTATGGTATAACATGTGCACAACACGTGTATCACCGCTATATTCATGCATGCAATGTTTAAAACACTATGATCTCCTATTCAAATATATGAATCCGCTTTCATATCAAATTATGATCTTTGTTAGTCTCTTACACCCACACAGTCCTCTAACCTTTGTAGCTACCACTAACTTTCTCTCGTGCATGCACACGCCCTCCTCGCCCTCCCCCTCCCTCGGCATTCTATCCACCGGGCACATTCATTTTTTCCTTTAGGTCGTTCTCCCAGAGTCTCCACAACTCCTTTCCGACACACACCGATCGATAAACCTCTCCAGCGATGCCTGCCTACATCATACACACACAGCTTCAATCTCCTCCTTTATGTGTCCTTGTCTCGTGTCTCCCATATGGTCAGACACACGTGTAAACTCTCACCCCTCTTTTAATCGATCTCACAACCGCACACTCCTCCCCCTATCCAGTTAGTAGTTGGGCCTCTCGCACCACCTCCTAGCTCCATTCTCTCTATCTATCCGTCTCACTGGGCCTTATTTGCCTCTAACAAATGGACATACACCGACCAATCTCTCGCTATACATATAGCCAGCTAGGTCCTTATAACTCGTTTTTACCCACACATCGATCGATCTACCTCATTAGTTGTGTCTCTCCCTTCCTCCGACAAACAACAATTGATCTACCGATCTAGTTAGGTTTGCTTACCAAACACATGGTTCCCCTTCATCATCCATGGATGCGTCCCGATAGATCTATCACGCACAGGCACACACAGAAACACATCCCCACTCTTATTTATAACATTGCAGTTCCACCCTCAGTTTGTCTAGTAGGCCTCTCCCAACATCTCCGAGAAGCAACTCCATCACCCATCCAGCACTCTACCCCTCTCCCTCCCTCTCCCTCCCTCTCTCTCTCATCTCTCTCTCGGTCCCATCATGTTTCCCGTCCTTCAATTATGTATGGATGTCGACCGATCTCCCTCATGACATAGCTGGGTCTCTCCTTCTCAACACATATACAAGTCGTTCTACCTCTATAGTTAGGCCTCTGCCTACCCCTCCCCCCACCCCCCTACCCCCCACACACACTGATATATCAAGCGCTCTAGTCATGTCTCCCTGCCACACACAAACTTGACATGTGCCCTCTAACATTCCGGTAGGCCAGTTGCCCTATATCTTTGACTTGCACACACACACGCAATTTCGATGGCTCTCTTCATTGATCTCGCACCCACCCGTACTTGATCCTCTCTTCGACTCTATCAATAGCTATGACCCCTCCCTCTCTTCTTGTGGATTGCCCGACCCTCTATGTATGATATGGATAGGCCTCCATTTCACACACATTGCATGCAAAATTTTGTTTGAGATGTCATCGACACATATTCCCACAAATAATTCACGAAATCAACCCTCCACCCCATCCCCACCCCCACCACAAAACAAAAAACACTCACAAACGCGGTTTGTATCTCTCACACACACCCACGTAGGTGGGGGACATGCACGAAGAGAAGAGGTGCATGCATGGCACACGTACTCCCGTCTCTTTCCCAACCACACCCGCGCGGGTACACGGTGGAGCTCATTTCTGTAGGAAAAAGGCAGCCCACGTGGTAATTTGGCACGTGTACTGGTTGTCCACTTGGTGGAGGGAGGATCGTCTACCACGGGTGAACAAACAAATTTTGACTTGACGCATTATGTTAAATTAAAAAAATAGGAAAACCATGTGGGGCCTACCTTAGAGGCAAGGCTCTATACACTGGAGTACTTTTGATGTGTCCCGTCAACTCGCAGAACGAGGAGATGCTTGCATAGTACACCGTCTCCCCCGCCCACGGGCGTGGTGGCTCGCAGTATGAGGTGAAGCTTGCTCCTCCCTCTCCCATGCGTGCGGTGGCTCGCAGGACGAGGAGAAAAATTTACTACTCCCTACATTTACTACTCATCCCTACTACCTTGGTTATAGAGATTATATCATATTGTTTGGAATATATATGTCCTTAGTAGATTTCAATATGAACTACTAGTACATACTCCAAACACTGATGTATATAGACGTATTTTAGAGTGTACATTCACTCATTTTTCTCCGTATGTAGTAGCACTCTCCCTCGCCCACGTGGTGAACGTGCAGCAATTCATTCGGTATCATATAGCCAGAACGATATATACTGCACTACCATTATTGCTCGACTTCCCGAAGAGGCGAAGAGCCAATTGCAAGGTTAATATTTTGGAGATGCCAAGCGCAAGGTTATAGGAGAACGAGTAGTAGGTGCCGCGTCATTTATAAATATATGTTTTTTCTTCAGTGGCACGTACACAATATGATAGGTTCATATGAAGAGAAAAGGAAACCGCTCCACTATATACATAGTCAGGACGGGCCAGTCTACACGGTTGCTTGCTAGGGTTGCTCTCTTCACACTCTCTCGCACAAAACGACTGTGTCCACATCTCTAACATCCCGGCAGATCACGTCCGCTTGGGGAAGGGATGGATGCTTAGTGTAGATGCGGTGTCCGTCGCCGACGGCGAAAACCCACTGTCGGCACGTCCCGATCAGGGGTCCCCGTCGTTCTCTCTCACAAAGCCGGTGAGGTTGCCTTTGTCCCTTGCTCACTGCCGCGACGTGGGCAGTTGCCGCCTCCCGCCGCCCTCCTCAAGGTCGAGCTACGTCCCTCAGGTACAACTCCCTTTACAGCCGGCTTGCACCACTGCTCCAGATGCCCACATCACTCCCTGTGGATATTTCTCTACTTCTTTGCCCCGCACATACCTGATACCTCTACTGGCTTCTACGTACTGTATTTGTGATGAGTTTATGTCTCATCAACTAGTCCTAGTAATCTTATTCTAATCAGGCTTCTTCAATTTCTTTGCCACAGGGATGCTCATCTCGATTTTGGTGAAACTACACAAAATGATCCGATGGTCAAAAGGTTGCAAACTTCATTTATTAGGAAGCTCGAACTTTGCCAGCAAATTGAAGCCTGGTCAGGGTTCACGGTTCAAGGGCTAGGGACTGCATGGATCATTTTTTTTCTTTAGCTGCCTCTGTTCCAAAATAAGTGTCAACTTTAGTAGTAGTACAACTTTATACTAAAGTTTGCACAAAGTTGAGACACTTATTTTGGAACGGAGTGAGTACATATTAGCTATGATCTGTCAATCATTGAGATGCAATAGCATGCATGTTAGTCTCCTTTGTATTTGATGAAATGTTGCAACGGGCAACCTTGGACGCAAGATACATGTAACAGGAGCTGGAAGCTTCATAGCATTGTACAAATTTATCTCGCTGAAAATTACAGTACGTACTAGTACTATACTAGTACTTCCTCCGTTCCTAAATATAAGTCTTTGTAGAGATTTCACCATTAACCACCTGCGGATGTATATAGATGCATTTTAAGTGTAGATTCATTCATTTTGTTCCGTATGTAGTTCACCTAGTGGAATCTCTACAAAGACTTATCTACTAGTAATAGCTAGCCCCCACTACTAGGAATTATGTATCCTCTCCTTGAGCCACATCATCAAAATTGACGTAGCCGTTAGATGAAGTAAATCAGTCATAATAGCCGTATGATCTAGACGTTGAGAGGCTCAGCACTAAGCCACATGCAAGCATGCAGAAATACCGTGGCACATGCATGTGAGTCGGTTTTAAATCACATCAACATGTCTGCATGCAAGCATGCACCGGTAGCATGCATGTATTTGAGCTTTTAAGTCCCATTAACATGTCAAAAAGAAAAATATAATCCCATTATGCAGTAGGAGTTGGCTGATCTTTTTTCCTTATGTGGGATGATCTAAATGATGATGGGAGTTTATTTAGTTTGGCTACCACATTTGTCATGCGGTTATAGATTTTTTTTAGTTCTATGAAATCGATAATTTTGCGCAGAGAGATATACCGCTGTTCCGCAGCAACGAGCGGGGACTCATCTAGTAATATTTAGGAACAGAGGGAGTACTATGTAAAGAGTTAGGTGTCGCACGATGATAGTGTGAGGTGGGCCATGTAATCACGGAGCCTGTGTGTTTTCACTGCTCTTGCACTCCTCCGCTGTAAGAATGGAGAAAATTGTAATCTACTACCTCCTTTCGCCAAAAGCGTGGGACATCCAGCAGTCCTACCACCTCAGTAATAAAGACCAATGAGCCGTCAAATCACATAGACCCAGCAGTAAGTTGGACAGACGAAGCAACCATCACTCTTGAGCCAGTGAGAGGTCGCGTCCGCTCTGCCCGAGCATGAATGCAGCACCGATTCTTTGAAGCGGCGCTGATCGTTTCAGGCAGGAAGCGCGCGCGGGCGGTGGAGGGGCTTTGGGTGGGCCAGGCTGGTCAGGAGCGGGCGTGGAAGTTGTCGGCATGTCCCTACCGGACATGCCCGGAAACGAGAGGATGCATCGACTCTCGTGGCTAAAATTGTACACTACACACCATATCTCTGTAGGAGTAGGTCGATCTGTCGCACTCTTTAACACACACATGCTATTAAACACACGCACGCACACGCATGCACCTTGGTCCCGTTGCACCTTCTAACATGACTTATTACACCTAGACAGAGGGAGTAGTAAGTATACGAGATACGGTGGCACACTGACTTAAGTCGAATACAAGTGCCCAAAATTTGTGTGCATGTTATAATAAGGATTCACTTAAAATAGTACATGAGCGAACAGAGGGATCAATTGGACAGTGTTCCCAAGCAGTAGCGATATGTGTGAGGTAGTAAGATACACCGCTGGCGCTTTTAATTTTTCTTATTAATTTGTTTGTTTCACCCTCTGACTGGTGGGACCCAACGTACTACGTGGAGAGAGGTAAGGTGACTAAGGCTGCATTATTTCTGCACCACTGTGGATAGTCTTACCACCAAAACCACATGACACGATTATGATTGAAATCCTAATGACTCCCACACACACACTCACACACAAAAAACATGGCATGCCTGTCACACGAATGCAGGAATGTATAAAAGGTTATTTTCCTCTCGTTGAACATAACGGGAGGGTTGTGTAGCTGGTTAGCCTGTTTGCTCATCAAACTTGAGGTCTCGGGTTCGATAACTACACTTGAGCATAATTTTTGCCAGGAGGATTCTTTGACTGGTCAAAATGTTTTCTAGGGTTTGCATGCTTCACACTCTCTCTCCAGTATATATATACATGTTGGAGCCTCGGCGCTTGTAGTTGCTCTCTTCACACTCTCTCGCCCTCTCCTGCTGGATCCTCAGCGCTTGTAGTTGCTCTCTTCACACACTCTCGCCCTCTCCAGATCTAAACAAGACTCCGTTGGCCTCTCTCTCCCCTCACTGCTGCTCCAAGATCCGGCAGGATCCGTCCGCCGAGAAGGGAAGGAGGCTTAACGCTGTCGCCGTCGGCGAGGGAGGGAATCCACTACCGGCGCTGCAGTTCACTTTCCACCCAGCGGCGGCGCGGGAGGGCCTCCGACCCTTCTTCTTCGCCGCCGTCCTGTCACCCACCGAACCACGCCCCAAGAACCTTAAGGTATATTTTACTTACTCCACATGCATTGCTCTAGCTGCATGTATACCATGAATCTAGGACGTGGTTCAAAGAGGAAAGGATTGGGGGAAAGTAGTGGGAAAAGTTGTATATAGCATGAATCTAGGACGTAGTTCAAAGAGGAAATGAAGGGGGAAAGTTGTATAGCATGAATCTAGGACGTGGTTCAAAGAGGAAAGGAATGGGGGAAAGTAGTGGGGAAAGTTGTATCGCATAAATCTAGGACGTGGTTCAAAGAGGAAAGGAAGGGGCAAAAGTACTAGTTCAAAAAGGAAAGGAAGGGACAAGGCTGTAGAGTTTGAGCAGGACTAGATTTGCTGCGCTCACATAGGGAAAGGTGTCTAAAGATAACAAAACTGGGACCAACACAAATATGCTCCTTGGTTGTTTGTTCTTTGTTGCAACAGACTGTGCATGACCACAGTACATCGGTAGATGCACATGGTGCTGGTGCGTCCAGTGTCCCGTGCAACCCATTCGCTGTTGTTAATCAATGGCCCTGTTTGGTTAAAAACTCCCTAGTCCCTACCTGCTTGGTTCCAGGGACTAAACATGGACTAGAGGTTATTAAATGACATGATAAAAGACCATGTTATCCCTAGTAATGAACTAATAGAAACAAGGTGCGATGCGTGGCAGGGGCAACTGTTGGAAAAATTCCCAAAAAGACTCCCTCGGGGTCTTCTTTCTTTAGTCCCAAATGCCCATTTTTAGTCCCGAAAAGTCCCTCCTGTTTGGTTTAGATGTGACTGACACGGAGCTTTTTAGTCCCTACACCAAAATGTCCCTGTAAAAAAACACCCTCTAATAATGCCGCTGGAAAATTGATGCAATGCCACAGTTAAAAGCAAATTACATGTTTAACGAATTTTATTGTTAATATAATCTCTATGTTAATATTAATCAATGCCACCATTTGAGAAATGCTACTGTCTTGCTTTCTTTCCCATTTCGATAAGGTAGATGCTTCTTTTTGTTGGCTTCTGTGTCATCCATCGTTATTGACCACTAATTGTTTCCTTTGCACCTCTGTGTAAACAGGGTTATCTACTTCACCTCGTTGCCATTGTGACCTTTTGTTGCACTACACAAAACACTTTTGTTTTAAGACTGTTTTGTGGAGTTCAACCAAAATGTCACACCGACAATGTTGCTTGATTGCTTGATCTTAGTGGAACTGCACAAGAGGAGATCTTACTTCCTATCCGTTAAGGCGAATTTGGTTTAGATCTTCTTCTTGTGAGTTGTTTGAATTCCGCATCATGAGAGGTCAGTACTAGCCTTATTTCACATGATTCTGCAGTGTGCTTTCATATGTTGTGCTACTTGTACGATAATGTTGCTTGATTTTAGTGAACTGCACAAATGGAGACAAGACTTCCAATCTGTATGTGCACCGTAATATCCCATTGAGGTAAGATAAGGATATTTCACAACTGCTGGCCTGTATTTTGCCACTTTCATCAGAAAATTAAGTTTAGTACTATACTTGTGCTCCCTAATTGACATGCCAAATCTTACATTGAAGGCGAAGCTTGTCTGTTATTGAACCAAGTGATGAAGGGGAAGAACAAGCGGAAGAAAAACAAAAATCAACTCTCGGTGCTGTAATGAAGCACTGGAACTGTGATGACACAAGTAATGATATAGTTTTGCATCTTAATTTATTGCTATGGCTGGAACGAGCAATTGTTTTGCCACTGATTTGATGCCATACGTAATTATCTCTACTTGTGCAAACAGGGATCTTCTTTGAAGATACCATATATTTTAGTGGAACTGCATAAAAAGATGTTGGAAAGATTAAACTAATTGAGGAGTATATAGTAAGCATGGCCACCATAGTAGATAGCAACAGATGGTTCCGGAGAAGTGCTTCATCTGTATGCTCTACACAATCAGCCTCCTGACAAAGGTTGGTACTCGCCCACTAATTCATCCATATGATTGAGCTTTGTCATCTCTATTAGCGTTGTTCTACTATTTAGATACTGTCATGAAAAAGTGGTATTGTCCTTGAGAAGTGCTTCATCTGTGCTATTTTAAATATTTCCTTTCCTTTTTTTGAGCAAATAGGGATGCTAGCATTTAGTTGTCCTCTTGTCTTTGCACAATAGGATCATCTTCCTCTGAAGAAGAATATGGAGTACGTGAAGTGACTAGTTCCGATTATGCCAGGATGAAGAAGCACTGTCTATCTTCTCATCAGAAGGAGCAGTTGAAGGATGGTTACATTACTCCCCACAAGGCCAAACTAACTTCAGCTCAGAAGGACTGGCAAATCTCCATTTTTTGCTGTGATGCGCGAGTACAATGTTGTTCTAGGATTCTCATCAGAAGGAGCAGTTGAAGGATGGTTACATTACTCCCCACAAGACCAAACTAACTTCGGCTCAGAAGGACTGACAAATCTCCATTTTTTTGCTGTGATGCCCGAGTATAATGTTGTTCTAGGATTCTTTCTGGTGAGTTCCATTTTTCTAAAAGTGTGCTCTACATGGACCATGTAGGTGCCTATTTAAACTGTCAATTCATAGTACATTTTGCTTTAATACTTATCACTTTTTTGTATTTGTGCAAACAGGGGTGATCGGCTTGATTTCAATGGGAACTGTACAAAATGTTCATGAATACATTGAATCATTCATTTCCACCACAAGAAAGGAGGTGCCGATAAGTTCAAGGCGTTGCAACATATAAGGGCGAAATCATACAAGCTACGCGTGAATTTGGTTGATTTTGGTGGAACTACACAAAAAGAACAGTTGGTTTATTTAGCGCGAGGTGCCATGTCAATGTCCGAACTGATGGCAAACCCTGCCCATTCCACAATCATAGGCATTTGATATTTTCGAATGGGACAACCTTGTCAAATTTTTCTCATTGATTTTAAGACATGCGTTTGATATTTTTGAATGGGACGCCCTTGCTGTCAGCAGTGTCGATCAATTTTTTCTTTATTCTTTAGTTGTGAAGTAAATATTGCCTCTAACATGTGAGTCGCTGAGATGCATAATCATCGATTGTTTTGAATGTTCTCTATGAATTGCCAGCCCTGTGTGTTTGATTGCAATGTACAGAAACGCTAAAAAGCTGCTCAAACTCTTTGTACTCCTTCTGTTCCTTTTTACTTCGCACATTGTGAAAGTGCATACTTTTTTGTATAAGATTGGTCAAAGTAGAGATACTTTGACTGCAGACAAAACTTGTATAGAAAGGACCGGAGGGAGTACATGTGAAACTGCTACAAACGAGGTGATCACCCTGGGAATAATGCTAGTACATATTGTTTTGCATGTTCATCCAATGCCAGTGATACAGGAATTCGAACTAATCATAATAAATTCATTCATACACGGTCGGATTTCATATAAACATGCCGGATTTAATTATATTTCATACATTCTTCAACTAAAAAGGGGTGTTTGTGGCCGCATGCATCTCCCAGATGCAGAGGCCGGGGGTCATCCTCCTTTTCTAAAAAAACTAAAAAGGGGCGCGCTGGAGGTATAATTAATTAACCGAAGCTACCCACCTGTGTCCCACTGAGCCGAACAGAAGCTTCAGTGACTTAACTGTTGGAAATATGCCCTAGAGGCAATAATAAAAGTGTTATTATTATATTTCTTTGTTCATGATAATAGTCTTTTATTCATGCTATAACTGTATTATCCGGAAATCGTAATACACGTGTGAATACAAAGACCACAATATGTCCCTAGTGAGCCTCTAGTTGGCTAGCTCGTTGTGATCAACAGATAGTCATGGTTTCCTGGCTATGGACATTGGATGTCGTTGATAACGGGATCACATCATTAGGAGAATGACGTGATGGACAAGACCCAATCCTAAGCATAGCACAAAGATCGTGTAGTTCGTTTGCTAGAGCTTTGCCAATGTCAAGTATCTCTTCCTTTGACCATGAGAGAGTGTAACTCCTAGTTACCGTAGGAGTGCTTTGGGTGTATCAAACGTCACAACGTAACTGGGTGACTATAAAGGTGCACTACAAGTATCTCCGAAAGTATCTATTGTTTTATGCGGATCGAGACTGGGATTTGTCACTCCGTATGACGGAGAGGTATCTCTGGGCCCACTCGGTAATGCATCATCATAATGAGCTCAAGGTGACCAAGGTGTTGGCCACGGGATCATGCATTACGGTACGAGTAAAGTGACTTGCCGGTAACGAGACTGAACAAGGTATTGGGATACCGACGATCGAGTCTCGGGCAAGTAACGTACCGATTGACAAAGGGAATTGTATACAGGGTTTGATCGAATCCTCGACATTGTGGTTCAACCTATGAAATCATCGAGGAGCATGTGGGAGCCAACATGGGTATCCAGACCCCGCTGTTGGTTATTGCCCGAGAGTGGTCTCGGCCATGTCTGCATGTCTCCCGAACCCGTAGGGTCTACACACTTAAGGTTCGGTGACGCTAGGGTTGTTAGGAAGACTAGTATGTGACTACCGAATGTTGTTCGGAGTCCCGGATGAGATCCCGGACATCACAAGGAGTTCCGGAATAGTCCGGAGGTGAAGTTTTATATAAGGGAAGTTCTTATACAGACATCGGAAAGTTTCGGGGGCTTATCGGTATTGTACCGGGGCCACCGAAAGGGTTCCGGGGGTCCACCGGGAGGGGCCACCCCTCCCGGGGGCCACTTGGGCTGCGTAGGGATAGCAGCCAGCCCCTGGTGGGCTTGGCGCCCCCCCCCCTTTGGGCCCATGCGCCTAGGGTTGGGGGGGAAACCCTAAAGGGGGCGCACCCCCCTTGCTTGGGGGGCAAGCCCCCCACCCCTTGGCCGCCGCCCCCCTAGGGCTTTCCCTAGAGGGCCGGCCCCCCTTGCCCCTTCCCCTATATATAGAGGGGTGAGGGGAGGGCTGCAATACACCACAAGTCAAGGCGCAGCCCCTCCCCTCCCCAACACCTCTCCTCCTCCGTACGTGCTTGGCGAAGCCCTGTCGGAATACTGCCGCATCAACTGCACCACACCGTCATGCTGCCGTTGGAGCTGCCTTCCTCAACCTCTCCTTCCTCCTTGCTGGATCAAGATGGAGGAGACGTCTCCCGTCCCGTACGTGTGTTGAACGCGGAGGTGCTGTCCGTTCAGCACTAGGACATCGGTGATTCGAATCACGTTCGAGTACGACTCCATCATCACCATCCCCTTGGCAAGCTTCCACTCGTGATCTACAAGTGGTATGTAGATGCAAACTCTCTCCCTTGACTCGTCGCTTAGATGAACTCATAGATGGATCTTGGTGAAACCGTAGGAAAAATTTTAATTTTCTGCAACGTTCCCCAACAGTGGCATCATGAGCCAGGTTTATGCGTAGTTCTCTTTGCACGAGTAGAACACAATTTTGTTGTGGGTGTGGATCTTGTCATCTTACTTGCCTCTACTAGTCTTTTCTTGCCTCGGCGGTATTGTGGGATGAAGCGGCCCGGAGCAACCTTACACGTACGCTTACGTGAGACCGGTTCCACCGACTAACATGCACTAGTTGCATAAGGTGGCTGGCGGGTGTCTGTCTCTCCCACTTCAGTTGGAGCGGATTCGATGAAAAGGGCCCTTATGAAGGGTAAATAGAAGTTGACAAAATCACGTTGTGGTTATTCGTAGGTAAGAAAACGTTCTTGCTAGAACCCAATTGCAGCCACGTAAAAGATGCAACAACAATTAGAGTACGTCTAACTTGTTTTTGCAGCGATTGATCATGTGATGTGATATGGCCAGAAGTTGTGATGAATGATTAATTGTGATGTATGAGATCATGTTCTTTGTAATAGGATTCACGACTTGCATGTCGATGAGTGTGACAACCGGCAGGAGCCATAGGAGTTGTCTTTATTTTTGTATGACCTGCGTGTCATTGAAGAACGCCATGTAACTTACTTTACTTTATTGCTAAACGCGTTAGCCATAGAAGTAGAAGTAGTCGTTGGCGTGACAACTTCATGAAGACACGATGATGGAGATCATGGTGTCAAGCCGGTGACAAGATGATCATGGAGCCCCGAAGATGGAGATCAATGGAGCTATATGATATTGGCCATATCATGTCACAACTATATAATTGCATGTGATGTTTATTATGTTTATGCATCTTGTTTACTTAGGACGACGGTAGGAAATAAGATGATCCCTTACAAAATTTCAAGAAGTGTTCTCCCCTAACTGTGCACCGTTGCTACAGTTCGTCGCTTCTAAGCACCACGTGATGATCGGGTGTGATGGATTCTTACGTTCACATACAACGGGTGTAAGACAGTTTTACACAGCGAAAACACTTAGGGTTAACTTGACGAGCCTAGCATGTGCAGACATGGCCTCGGAACACGGAGACCGAAAGGTCGAACACGAGTCGTATGGAAGATACGATCAACATGAGAATGTTCATCGACGATGACTAGTCCGTCTCACGTGATGATCGGACACGGGCTAGTCGACTCGGATCGTGTAACACTTAGATGACTAAAGGGATGTCTAATCTAAGTGGGAGTTAATAATTTTATTAGAGCTTAATTATCATGAACTTAGTCTAAAACCTTCGCAAATATGTCTTGTAGATCAAATGGCCAACGCTCATGTCAACATGAACTTCAACGCGTTCCTAGAGAAAACCAAGCTGAAAGATGATGGCAGCAACTATACGGACTGGGTCCGGAACCTGAGGATCATCCTCATAGCTGCCAGGAAACAATATGTCCTAGAAGGACCGCTAGGTGACGCTCCCGTCCCAGAGAACCAAGACATTATGAATGCTTGGCAGTCTCGTGCTGATGATTACTCCCTCGTTCAGTGTGGCATGCTTTACAGCTTAGAACCGGGGCTCCAAAAGCGTTTTGAGCATCACTGAGCATATGAGATGTTCGAAGAGCTGAAACTAGTTTTTCAAGCTCACGCCCGGGTCGAGAGATATGACATCTCCGACAAGTTCTATAGTTGTAAGATGGAGGAAAATAGTTCTGTCAGTGAGCACATACTCAAGATGTCTGGGTTGCACAACCGTATGACCCAGCTGAATATTAACCTCCCTGATGAGGCAGTCATTGATAGAATCCTTCAGTCGCTCCCACCAAGCTACAAGAGCTTTGTGATGAACTACAATATGCAGGGGATGGTAAAGACCATTCCTGAAGTATTTTCCATGCTGAAGTCAGCAGAGGTTGAAATCAAGAAAGAACATCAAGTGTTGATGGTCAATAAGACCACTAAGTTCAAGAAGGGCAAGGGTAAAAAGAACTTCAAGAAGGACAGCAAAGAGGTTGCCGCGCCCGGTAGGCCAGTTGCCGGGAAGAAGTCAAAGAATGGACCCAAGCCTGAGACTGAGTGCTTTTATTGCAAGGGGAAGGGTCACTGGAAGCGGAACTGCCCCAAATACTTAGCGGATAAGAAGGCCGGCAACACCAAAGGTATATTTGATATACATGTAATTGATGTGTACCTTACCAGTACTCGTAGTAACTCCTGGGTATTTGATACCGGTGCCGTTGCTCATATTTGTAACTCACAGCAGGAGCTGCGGAATAAACGGAGACTGGCGAAGGACGAGGTGACGATGCGCGTCGGGAATGGTTCCAGAGTCGATGTGATCGCCGTCGGCACGCTGCCTCTACATTTACCTACGGGATTAGTTTTGAACCTTAATAATTGTTATTTAGTGCCAAGTTTGAGCATGAACATTGTGTCTGGATCTCGTTTAATACGAGATGGCTACTCATTTAAGTCTGAGAATAATGGTTGTTTGATTTATATGAGAGATATGTTTTATGGTCATGCTCCGATGGTCAATGGTTTATTCTTAATGAATCTCGAGCGTAATATTACACATGTTCATAGTGTAGATGCCAAAAGATGTAAAGTTGATAACGATAGTCCCACATACTTGTGGCACTGCCGCCTTGGTCACATTGGTGTGAAGCGCATGAAGAAGCTCCATGCTGATGGACTTTTGGAGTCTCTTGATTATGAATCATTTGACACATGCGAACCATGCCTCATGGGAAAAATGACCAAGACTCCATTCTCCAGAACAATGGAGCGAGCAACCAACTTGTTGGAAATCATACATACCGATGTGTGCGGTCGAATGAGCGTTGAGGCTCGCGGAGGATATCGTTATGTTCTCACTCTCACTGACGACTTAAGTAGATATGGGTATGTCTACTTAATGAAACACAAGTCTGAGACCTTTGAAAAGTTCAAGGAATTTCAGAATGAGGTGGAGAATCAACGTGACCAAAAGATAAAGTTCCTACGATCAGATCATGGAGGAGAATATTTAAGTCACGAATTTGGCACACACTTAAGGAAATGTGGAATCGTTTCACAACTCACGCCGCCTGGAACACCTCAGCGAAACGGTGTGTCCGAACGTCGTAATCGCACTCTATTGGATATGGTGCGGTCTATGATGTCTCTTACCGATTTACCGCTATCATTTTGGGGATACGCTCTAGAGACAGCTACATTCACTTTAAATAGGGCACCGTCTAAATCCGTTGAGACGACACCGTATGAATTATGGTTTGGGAAGAAACCTAAGCTGTCGTTTCTAAAAGTTTGGGGATGCGATGCTTATGTCAAGAAACTTCAACCTAAAAAGCTCGAACCCAAGTCGGAAAAATGCGTCTTCATAGGATACCCTAAGGAAACTGTAGGGTATTCCTTCTACTTAAGATCCGAGGGCAAGATCTTTGTTGCCAAGAACGGATGCTTTCTGGAAAAAGAGTTTCTCTCGAAAGAAGTAAGTGGGAGGAAAGTAGAACTTGACGAAGTACTACCTCTCGAACGGGAAAGTGATGCAGCTCAGGAAAATGTTCCTGTGATGCCCACACCAACTGAAGAGGAAACCAATGATGATGATCGGTACTTCGGATCAAGTTGCTACTGAACTTCGTAGGTCCACAAGGACACGTTCCGCACCAGAGTGGTACGACAACCCTGTCCTGGAAATCATGTTGTTAGACAACGATGAACCTTCGAACTATGAAGAAGCGATGGCGGGCCCAGATTCCAACAAATGGCTAGAAGCCATGAAATCCGAGATAGAATCCATGTATGAAAACAAAGTATGGACTTTGACTGACTTGCCCGATGATCGGCGAGCGATAGAAAACAAATGGATCTTTAAGAAGAAGACGGACGCGGATGGTAATGTCACCATCTATAAAGCTCGACTTGTCGCTAAGGGTTATCGACAAGTTCAAGGGATTGACTACGATGAGACATTCTCTCCCGTAGCGAAGCTTAAGTCCGTCCGGATCATGTTAGCAATTGCCGCATACTATGATTATGAGATATGGCAGATGGACGTCAAAACGGCATTCCTTAACGGGCATCTTAAGGAAGAGCTATATATGATGCAGCCGGAAGGTTTTGTCGATCCTAAGAACGCTAACAGAGTATGCAAGCTCCAGCGATCCATTTATGGGCTGGTGCAAGCATCTCGGAGTTGGAATATTCGCTTTGATGAGATGATCAAAGCGTTTGGGTTTATGCAGACTTATGGAGAAGCCTGCGTTTACAAGAAAGTGAGTGGGAGCTCTGTAGCATTTCTCATATTATATGTGGATGACATACTCTTGATGGGAAATAATATAGAATTTCTGGACAGCATTAAGGCCTACTTGAACAAATGTTTTTCAATGAAGGACCTTGGAGAAGCTGCTTATATATTAGGCATCAAGATCTATAGAGATAGATCGAGACGCCTCATAGGTCTTTCACAAAGCACATACCTTGATAAGATTTTGAAAAAGTTCAAAATGGATGAGTCCAAGAAAGGGTTCTTGCCTATGTTACAAGGTGTGAGATTGAGCTCAGCTCAGTCACCGACCACGGCAAAAGATAAAGAAGAGATGAGTGTCATCCCCTATGCTTCAGCCATAGGATCTATTATGTATGCCATGCTGTGTACCAGACCTGATGTAAACCTTGCCGTAAGTTTGGTAGCAAGATACCAGAGTACTCCCGGCAAGGAACACTGGACAGCGGTCAAGAATATCCTGAAGTACCTGAAAAGGACAAAGGACATGTTTCTCGTTTATGGAGGTGACGAAGAGCTCGTCGTAAAGGGTTACGTCGACGCTAGCTTCGACACAGATCTGGATGACTCTAAGTCACAAACCGGATACGTGTATATGTTGAATGGTGGAGCAGTAAGCTGGTGCAGCTGCAAGTAGAGCGTCGTGGCGGGGTCTACATGTGAAGCGGAGTACATGGCAGCCTCGGAGGCAGCGCATGAAGCTATTTGGGTGAAGGAGTTCATCACCGACCTAGGAGTCATACCTAATGCGTCGGGGCCAATCAAACTCTTCTGTGACAACACTGGAGCTATTGCCCTTGCCAAGGAGCCCAGGTTTCACAAGAAGACCAGGCACATCAAGCGTCGTTTCAACTCCATCCGTGAAAATGTTCAAGATGGAGACATAGAAATTTGCAAAGTACATACAGATCTGAATGTCGCAGATCCGTTGACTAAACCTCTCTCGCGAGCAAAACATGATCAACACCAGAACTCTATGGGTGTTCGATTCATCACAATGTAACTAGATTAGCGACTATAGTGCACGTGGGAGACTGTTGGAAATATGCTCTAGAGGCAATAATAAAAGTGTTATTATTATATTTCTTTGTTCATGATAATAGTCTTTTATTCATGCTATAACTGTATTATCCGGAAATCGTAATACACGTGTGAATACAAAGACCACAATATGTCCTTAGTGAGCCTCTAGTTGACTAGCTTGTTGTGATCAACAGATAGTCATGGTTTCCTGGATATGGACATTGGATGTCATTGATAACGGGATCACATCATTAGGAGAATGATGTGATGGACAAGACCCAATCCTAAGCATAGCACAAAGATTGTGTAGTTCGTTTGCTAGAGCTTTGCCAATGTCAAGTATCTCTTCCTTTGACCATGAGAGCGTGTAACTCCTGGTTACCGTAGGAGTGCTCTGGGTGTATCAAACGTCACAACGTAACTGGGTGACTATAAAGGTGCACTACAGGTATCTCCGAAAGTATCTATTGTTTTATGTGGATCGAGACTGGGATTTGTCACTCCGTATGACGGAGAGGTATCTCTGGGCCCACTCGGTAATGCATCATCATAATGAGCTCAAGGTGACCAAGGTGTTGGCCACGGGATCATGCATTATGGTACGAGTAAAGTGACTTGCCGGTAACGAGACTGAGCAAGGTATTGGGATACCGACGATCGAGTCTCGGGCAAGTAACGTACCGATTGACAAAGGGAATTGTATACAGGGTTTGATCGAATCCTCAACATCGTGGTTCAACCGATGAAATCATCGAGGAGCATGTGGAATCCAACATGGGTATCCAAACCCCGCTGTTGGTTATTGCCCAAGAGTGGTCTCGGTCATGTCTGCATGTCTCCCGAACCCGTAGGGTCTACACACTTAAGGTTCGGTGACGCTAGGGTCGTTAGGAAGACTAGTATGTGACTACCGAATGTTGTTCGGAATCCCGGATGAGACCCCGGACATCACGAGGAGTTCCGGAATAGTCCGGAGGTGAAGTTTTATATAAGGGAAGTTGTTATACAGACACCGGAAAGTTTCGGGGGCTTATCGGTATTGTACCGGGGCCACCGGAAGGGTTCCGGGGGTCCACCGGGAGGGGCCACCCCTCCCGGGGGCCACTTGGGCTGCGTAGGGATAGCAGACAGCCCCTGGTGGGCTTGGCGCCCCCCCCCTTTGGGCCCATGCGCCTAGGGTTGGGGGGGAAACCCTAAAGGGGGCGCAGCCCCCTTGCTTGGGGGGCAAGCCCCCCACCCCTTGGCCGCCGCCCCCCCTAGGGTTTTCCCTAGAGGGCCGGCCCCCCTTGCCCCTTCCCCTATATATAGAGGGGTGAGGGGAGGGCTGCAATACACCACAAGTCAAGGCGCAGCCCCTCCCCTCCCCAACACCTCTCCTCCTCCGTACGTGCTTGGCGAAGCCCTGTCGGAATACTGCCGCATCAACTGCACCACGCCGTCGTGCTACCGTTGGAGCTGCCTTCCTCAACCTCTCCTTCCTCCTTGCTGGATCAAGACGGAGGAGACGTCTCCCGTCCCGTACGTGTGTTGAACATGGAGGTGCTATCCGTTCAGCACTAGGACATCAGTGATCCGAATCACGTTCGAGTACGACTCCATCATCACCATCCCCTTGGCAAGCTTCCGCTCATGATCTACAAGTGGTATGTAGATGCAAACTCTCTCCCTTGACTCGTTGCTTAGATGAATTCATAGATGGATCTTGGTGAAACCGTAGGAAAAATTTTAATTTTCTGCAACGTTCCCCAACATTAACTGCAGGTGCAGTTGCGTAACTGACAGGTGGCATGTTGGGCCCACGTGTCAGTCAGCCAACTGCACCAGCAGTTAAGTAGAAGCAGCATTCTTCTCCAGTGCAGCTCTCTGACTCCACGTCGCCGCCCAGAAGCTAACAGGCCGTCAATGGTCAACCCGCCTAGCTTGGCTTCAACCGGAGGGTAGCATCAGTGGCCTTACTTGGACCCGAGCAGCGGTAACCTACCGTGTTCTACTCTTCCTCGTTTTCTGTGTGGCGCGGCCTCGTTGGGAAAGGGGCGGGGCCTCGGTGGAGCCGGCGATGTCCTCTGTCTCGTTGCCGGCGGGCGGCGCCTCAGCGGAGCGGTGGAAATCCTCCCCCATGTTGCCAGCAGGGTGGGGCCTCTACTGAGCCGGCGATGTCCTCTGCCTTGTTGTTGGCGGGGGCGGGGCCTCGGCGGAGCTGGCGGTGTCCTCTGCCTCGTTGTTGGCGCCGCGGGGCCTCGGCGGAGCAGGTGGTGTGCTCTGTCTTGTTGTTGGCGCCGCGGGGCATCGTCGACGCCAATGGAGCAGGGACTCGTCGGAGCCGGCATTGTCCTCTGCCTCGTCCTCGATCTCGCCAAAGAGCACCTCACCTGCTTCATCGCCCTCTTTGCTAGCCTCTTTGTAGGCGGCCGCAGCCTCCACCACCCGCATGCGGTACCACCAGCGCTCGAGGCGGCCCTTGCGGGCGGAGCGGTACGAGTCGAGCAGCGCCTCCTGCTCCGCCCACTCAGCGACGATCTGCTCCTCTTCCTGCAGGTGCTCCTGGAGGAGATGGTGGTTGTAGGCGGCGTCGGCCTGCGCCTCCCGGAACTGCTCCTCACGCATCTGCATCACCCTGTCCATATATTGGGCACGGTCCTCACCGATGGTCATGGTGCAATGCACCGGCGAGGATGGCGCGGAGGAGGGGGTTGGCGCCGGATCGTCGACTACCATGTTCTCCATTGGGACATCGTCATCCTCCGGCTGCCTGCCAGCCAGCCGGTCGGCAGCAATGGCTGCTATCTCCTTGTGGTCCATTGTCCGCCCGTCCCAAAGAGCGCTGGAGCACGAGGAAGCCATGGTGGGCAGTAGTGGTGTGGACAGGAGAAAGGCAACGGATGCAGATGACTGCGGCTATGGCCGGCGCAGCAGTTTATATAGCAATGGTGGGCGGGCGGAGGGACGGACGTGTGATGCCGGAGTAGCCGCTTCGGCAACCGCGTATCATTAATGTGTGCAGCAGATGGACGGACGGACGGCACTTGTGTTGTTTGAAGGCGGATCAATAGCCTGCACCGGGAAGCGGGGCGGCCGGCGCTGACTGTTTCGGGCGGAAAGCGCGCGCGGGTGAGGAGATCACTTTACTTGGATAGGATGACAATGGGGACCCACCAAGTCCATAGCCTCACGTACGCAAGTGCCTCCTTATTATATATATATATATATATATATATATATATATATATAACTATAATTTATTTTGCTTCCTCCTGGTTTCCTAACATCACGGTCCCACACCATTGTCTACCTATGTACTCCCTCCTTTCCTGTTTATAGGGCTTATCTCAAAATTTTAGTTTTTCCATTTTATAAGGCTCAATTTGGTTGTTTTCCATCACATGTTCAGATTCCAAGGTGCATTAAATCATTGCATGCAAGTATTAAGAGAAAATTGACCAATGCATGTACTTTATGCATGCATGCATTGCAACTAATGCATTGATAAACATAATTTTTTGACGATAACAAGAGCATTAATTCGGTGCTTTTGCAAAACTAGAAAAAGTATTCCACCACTCGCCATCTACCTTGATTGGTGAGATTTTTGAATTGAGCATTATAAACCGGAAAGGAGGGAGTAGTCAATAAATGAGAGAATTGCACAAGAAGCGGCCGACAGCTGGGACCAAGCAGCTCAAGCAGTATTTGTGTTTTTGAGGTGTGAGCACTGCAGAGTTTTTCGATGTTTACCCCAGATATTAATTTTTCTCCTCTAAACAACAACGAAAACATCGCTGCAGGTATTAACTGGGCGGGCTGTGGCCCGTCTAGCCCAGGCCAGATATCCAGCCCAGATATTAATTTTTTTCAAGCTGAAAATGGCTAGCCCAGCTATACTTTTTTTTAGAAATACCCAGGCAAGGTCAAGTTGTTATTCTCCGCGCCGCTAGGCTGCAAATCTTTCCTAGGAGGGATGCATTAAGCTTAACATGAAAATGGGTTTTAAGAAATAATAAATGGGATGTAATTATAAAAACTGAGTAGTAACTATAAAAAAATGCACCAAACAGTGATTATTTTATAAAATATTATTTTTGGAATATTGAAAATTTTAATTTCATTAATTGTTGCGAGTGGAATGTTTTGTTGGATTTTTACGCAATATAAATCTATATTGAAATTGTATTTAATCTGACTAAAATTTTGGGATAAAAATATTCGGATCCCATCAAAATGTGGGAAATTTTATTGAATTCTGTTTTGAAGGTTGGTTGAAATGGGTTGTACTTTTAACAAACTGTAAATGGGTTGTAGTAAATTCCATTAGAATTCAAAAATGGGCTACACATTCTTACAAATCTCAAATGGGCTATAAGTTCTCTGCCACACACTTCTAGCCTTACTAAGTTGACGCGTCCCCTAAAAAAACAGAGTTGACGGGTATGCAAGGCTTTGTCAACTTATAGTCAACACACGGTTCTAGTAGCAGTGGTCGTTGGATGTCCATCCAACGGATGCTGTGCTTCTTCTCCAATCTCGGATATTCTAGCTTCACCCGCCCAAAAAGTGATTCATCCCCCTGACATCTGGGGCGCACCATTTCGGAAGCTGACCTGTGGGCCTACTAAGTTGACGTACCAAGGGCTTTGTCAACTTAGTCAATATAAACGATTCTAGCTGCAGTGACCGTACGATGTCCATCCAACGGCCGTCGTGCTTCTTCAACCTCTGGTCTTCTTGCTCCAGCCGCCCAAAGCAGCGCCGGTCTTGCCGCCTGCTCCTGTCTCCCGTGGTCGGCTGTCCTGCCGCGGAGGCCTCACCGCCCCCTACTACTCCCACCACTGGCCAGGCCATCCCTCCACTGTCAGGACCCCGACTCAATGCCACATCGATCTAGCATGTAACACCTCATATCACTTTGCGGCCTCACGCACGGTATCCCCACGGGTGTCGCCTTACCTTTGCCCAGGACCGTTTGCGCCTTTTGGCACACGTATATGACAGTGTCGCTAGCATCCATATGATAAGGAGCCCGGGCTGACATGGCTAGTCATAAACCCAAAGTGGCACTAACTTACAGCGACAGGCATCCATGACCCAGCATCGAACGTGTCGGTCATCAGCGAGTCAACCCGGGCTGTAGCACTGGGCTAACAGGACTCCGGTGAACCGGGCTGTAGCGGGCTAACAGGACTCCGGTATTCATCACGTGACATTTCCCCGAAGGGACAGACACAGGAACGAAGAAGGACACGTGCCGGCCAGCCTAAGTGTTCCGGAGCAGTAGCAAGCTACCAGCGCTCAGTCGAAGCACTAGGAGACATTTCCCGGTAAGAGAGACTACTAAGGATAAACAACTAGATAGTCAGATCCCACACATAGCAATACACATTACACGTACGCATAACATGCAAGTATGTGCTGTACAACATGGCATCACAGCATAACTCAACAACTCATATAGATAAAGGCTCAGAAGAGCCATCATAGCATTAATTACAAACAGGGGTCAGATGACCCAACATTCAGAGCAGTCAAGCAACACACGGAAGCATTACATGTCTGAGTACAGACATCTATAAATGAAAAAGGCTGAAAGCCTGACTATCTACAACATCCGATCAAGATCGTAGCTGAGGTACTAGCTACTAGTCGAAGTCCATGAGAACACTAGTAAGACCGAAGTCTCCGCTGCAAAAACATAAATGAAGCAACATGAGTACAAAGGTACTCAGCAAGACTTACATCAGATCCTATCATACATGCATTTGTATCAAGAGGGTAATGTGGGGTTTAGTTGCAGCAAGCCAGCTTTGACTCTGTGGCTATCCTGTTCTACGACTACCAGAACTTCTTTGAGGTGATATGGCGCACACGAGTCCACTAATCACCACACAATACACTACTATGGATTCATTCCCGTCTCCCTACGAGAAGGCCATCCATAGCACTCACACTTGTCTTGAGCATTTTATGGTATCCACTTCAAGTTGTCTATGTACCATGTAAGCATCCAAGAAGTCCATAACCGCGGACCCGGCTATTCGAATAGATCACGTTAACCCTGCAGGGGTGTACTTCTTCACACACGCTCTCGCCACTTACCGCCATGTACACGTCATGTATCTCGGCAACCTTCAAGCGGAAGCCTGGCGAGGGTGTCGGCCACGACCTGACTAACCACACAAGACTCTAGTCCAGGTTTATCGCCTATTCAGGTTCCATCCGCAAGGAGATCCAGCCGGGGTGTCGCTCACGGCCCCAAACGATGTGTGCAGGGTTCCCAAGCCCAACTCGCCGGATGGATCTACGCTTGGTACACCGTGCCACTTGTGCCTAGTCTGTCCCAAGCCCACCTGGCCAGGTGCCACTTGGTAGACTACTAACACTACCTACAAACACCAGAAACTAGTTGCGACTCCTGGACAGAGATCAAGTTGGTTAATAAGTCGAGAGAGCTTGGAGCGCCCGGAGCCCAATGTGTGGTAGTATCGAGTCATTGGACAACATACATAGAACTCAGTGCTTAAGGACGGTTCCAGTGAGACAACCCACCTTGTACTCCTACATGGCCTCTCACCGCTACCTTTACCAAATCGTGTTCACACACTTAACTCTCAGCACCAGAACATATCGTAACACTCCAATTCATTCCCAATGAATCAGACCTGACACCACTCTAAGCAATAGCAGGCATAGCATGGTAGGAACACAACAATGGCTTCAATCAACTCCTACACATGCTAGTGGGTTTCAACTATTTACTGTGGCAATGACAGGTCATGCAGAGGAATGGGTTCAACTACCGCAGCACAAAGTAGCAGATGAATCGTTGTTGTCCTAATGCAATAACTGAGAGCAGGAGCGAGAGAGTAGGATTTTATCGGAATGAACAAGGGGGTTTGCTTGCCTGGTAAATCAACAAGGGAGGCACTGCTTCACAGATAGGTACTCTGGAACGTCCTCCGGAGTAGGACCTATCGAGAAGGAACGGTGCCAACAATCAATACACAAGCATATGCAACAATATGATGCATGAACATGGCATGAAGTTGTGATGTTGTTTGAGCTAATGCAACTGGTATCCATTTGGTTTGAAGTCTATTTGAACCAAAGGTTCAAATGCATCTCCAAATTAAGCTCCTATATATGCCATAATGTGTTTTCTGATATTCAGCATGTATAAGTTGGTTTGTCATGCATGAAACTAGTACAGATGGATAGATTGCATTTTTCTGATAATTTTTCATATATAAATCATTTCAATCTGAGCTACGGTTGAATTTCTATGAATTTTTGAAGTTTAAAACAATTTCTGGAATTTCCTGATTTAATTTAAATCCAGAAATCATATTATTGCGCCAGCATGACGTCAGCACGACGTCAGCAGTGACGTGTGGGGTCCACACGTCAGTGACACTGGGGTTAACCCCGAGTCAAACCTGGGCTGATTAGCTTTGACTAAGCCCTGGGCCCACTGGTCAGTGTCCGGGCGGGTAATTAGGAGGGGGTTAAGCACTAACTAAGCCGCCACGTCAGTGCCCGCCGGAGTTTTGCCGGCGACGACCTTGAGCCACGGCGGAAGTTCGCCGGAACGAGCTGGAGGCCACGGTTTGGCACACGGAGGCCACCGGCGGGTAGCCCGTGCACGGGCGCATCCAGCCGCGCTCAGGGAAGGCCGTGGGAACGGCGGAGCTCGCCGGAGCAGAGCTCACGGCGGCGACTGGAGCTCGATTGATGCGAGTTAGGCGCTGCAGGGCACTAGGGGAGGCTGCGAGCGGGTCCGCGCGACTCGCCAGAGTGCACTGAGTGCAACGGCGAGCTCGGCTGTGGCCTGCGGCGGCTGTGGCCACGACGGCGAGGAGCTGCGGCGGCGATGGCTTCGGCCATGGTGGGGAACGGAGCTACGGCGCGGGAACGAGGGGGAGAAGAGAGGGGAAACGGGAAGATGCTCACGGTGGATCCAGCGAAGGCGTCAGCGGGCTCGGGGACGTCCTGCGTGCGGCGAATCGACGGCGATGGCGATCTGCGGCGGCCGGAGGTGATGAAGGCGACGGCGACGGCTCCATGGGGCGTTCGGCGTCTTGTGTCTCGTCGAGGAGGCGTAGCCCACAGCTGCGGAGCGCGTGGACACAACGGAGGGACGAGGGGGAAGCGGTGGCGGTGATTCTCGGGTGAGAGAGAGGGAGAAGGGGAAAAGCACGGGAGAGAGGGGGGGTGAGGCCAGGGGATCGGGGCGGCACCGAGAAGAAGCATCGCGGCGTCGCGCTGGCAGGGTAGGCAGGCAGGCGAGCTGGTGGCGTGGCGCTCCGCCCGTGTGCGCGCGTCGGCCACACGCCTGGCCAACTGGCGCCAGGAGGACGACGGCGGTGGTGGGCTGGGCTGGCCTGCTGGGCCAGAGGCGCTAGGTAAGAAGCCCATGTAAGGTTTTTTTCCTGTTTTGTTTTTCTGTTTTCTAATTTTTCTGACATTTGTTTTGATTTAATTAAAATATTAAATCATTTTATTACCTTATGCCAATTTTTGCAGGAGCTAGCTATATTATTCCAGAGCTCCTTTATAAATGGCATAATTTTTGGACCATATTTTATATATATAACAATATATATCCAAGGCAAATAATTATCGGATTAATCCAAATGGCCAAAATTAAATATCCATGAGCTCCTAAAATATTTGTTTGATTTTTTTACCTCTGACCAATATTTTCAGAGAGCAACATGAACATTTCCTTGGACCTTTTTGGAGCAATTTTTATTTAGGTCATTTCCAAAAATGATTCTGAGGGTTTCACAAATCCCCATTTCAAATTAAATGGAATTTAAACATGATGCACAAATGACTAGCTAGTCTAGGTCATACCAGACTAGGGATGTGACAACTCGCCCCCACTTGAAAGAATCTCGTCCCGAGATTCAGGGGTCGACGGAAAGAAAGCGGGGTACTCCCGTCGAAGACGATCTTCTCGCTCCCAAGTAGCCTCTCTCTCGGAATGATGAGACCATTGAACCTTGAGAAACTTGATGTTCTGACGTCGGGTAACACGCTCTGCTTGATCAAGAATGCGAACCGGGTACTCTCGGTAGGTGAGGTTATCTTGGAGATCAAGCGTTTCGTGGTCCACTCCGCGGATAGGATCCGAGAAGCAACGCTTGAGTTGAGAGACGTGGAAGACATCATGAACTCGAGAAAGATGTGGGGGTAGTTCCAATTGGTAGGCAACCTCTCCTCGTTTAGCGAGAATGCGAAAAGGACCAATGTAACGAGGAGCCAACTTGCCCTTGATACCGAAACGATGGGTACCCTTCAAAGGAGTAACCCAAAGGTAAGCTTTGTCGCCAATTTCATAAGTCATATCCTTATGATGACGATCGTACTGGCTTTTCTGACGAGACTGGGCTGTTTTCAAATTCCCACGAATGATGCGAACTTGCTCTTCTGCCTCCTGGATCATGTCCGGTCCAAAGAATTGTCTTTCACCGGTTTCTGACCAGTTCAAAGGTGTTCGACATCTTCGTCCATAGAGAACCTCAAAAGGAGCTTTCTTGACGCTCGATTGATAGCTATTGTTATAAGCAAACTCGGCAAAAGGAAGACATTTCTCCCAATCCATACCGAATGAGATAACGCAAGCTCTAATCATGTCTTCGAGAATTTGGTTGACCCGTTCCACCTGACCACTCGACTGAGGGTGGAAAGCGGTACTGAAGGAAAGATGGGTTCCCATGGCAGTTTGGAAACTCTCCCAGAAATGAGAAGTGAAAAGACTGCCACGGTCTGAATTGATCTCTAGTGGAACACCATGAAGTGACACTATTCGAGAAATATATAAGTCAGCAAGCTGACTAGCAGTGATACTCTCTCGAACAGGAAGGAAGTGAGCCACTTTGGAAAGACGATCAACGACTATGAAGATAGCATTATTCGCTCTTTTGGTCCTGGGAAACCCGGTGATGAAGTCCATACCAACTTTATCCCATTTCCATTCAGGAATAGCTAAAGGATGAAGAGTGCCAGCAGGCCTTTGATGCTCTGCCTTAACGCGACGACAAACGTCACATTTAGCAATGAACTTAGCGATTTCTCTCTTCATCCTAGTCCACCAGAACCTCTGGCGTAGGTCCTGATACATCTTAGTACTACCGGGATGAATCGTGAGAGGAGATTCATGCGCCTCCTTAAGAATCAGTTGTCTCAGATGTTGATTCTTGGGAACCACCAAGCGATTCTCAAAGAAAACAACACCACGATCATCCATAGAGAAACATCCACCAACTCCCTTCTTAATGTTTCTCTTGATCCGAGAAATTCCTGTGTCTTGCTTTTGAGCAGCGACAATCCGATCTTCAAGATCAGGTTTCGCCACCAAGGTAGAAAGGAATCCATGAGGAGCAATGTGAAGATTAAGCTTACGGAATTCCTCATGGAGAAGTGGTTGGCCTTGCTGCAACATGAGATTGTTGCAATAGGATTTACGGCTTAACGCATCAGCCATGACATTGGCTTTGCCTGGGGTGTAGGTAATCCCTAGATCATAATCTGTGATCAACTCCAACCAACGTCTTTGCCTAAGGTTCAGATCCGGTTGGGTGAAGATATACTTGAGACTATGGTGATCGGTGTAGATCTCGCAACGTTTACCAAGAAGGTAATGTCGCCAGGTCTTGAGTGCATAGACTACGGCTGCAAGCTCTAGATCATGTGTAGGATAATTCTCCTCATGTGGATGCAACTGTCGAGATGCATAGGCAATCACGTGACGATCCTGCATAAGAATGCAACCTAGTCCCTGTCGTGAGGCGTCACAATAGATAACAAAGTCCTTTGTGAAATCCGGTGGCACAAGTATGGGAGCAGAAGTCAGGCGTCTTTTCAGTTCCTGAAAACTGTACTCACACTGTGGGGACCACTCAAACTTTTTATCCTTCTTGAGAAGTTCCGTGAGGGGTTTGGCTACTTTGGAGAAGTTTTCAACAAAGCGGCGACAATAGCTGGCTAGACCAAGGAAACTCCTAACTTGTTTAACGGTTTCAGGTGGAGTCCAATCGAGAACAGCCTGAACTCTCTCGGGATTGACAGCAATGCCCTTGCCAGAGATTACGTGGCCTAGGTAGGTCACTTCTGGCAACCAAAATTCACACTTGGAGAACTTGGCATAAAGGCGGTGCCCTTTGAGTTTTTCTAACACAAGTCTAAGATGTTCGGCATGCTCTTCTTCGTTCTTTGAGTAAATAAGAATATCATCGAGGTAAACCACGACGAACTTATCTAAGTACTCCATGAAGATCGAGTTCATCAAGCAGGAGAATGTGGCTGGGGCGTTGGTTAGGCCAAAGGACATGACGGTGTACTCGTACTGGCCATAACGAGTGACAAAAGCTGTCTTGGGAATGTCCCCGTTTCTGATCTTAATTTGGTGGTATCCTAATCTCAAATCCATCTTGGAGAAGACTGAGGATCCAGCGAGCTGATCATACAGATCGTTAATCCTGGGGAGCGGATACTTGTTCTTTATCGTGACCAAATTAACGGGACGATAATCTACAACCATCCGGTCTGTACCGTCTTTCTTCTTGACGAAGAGGACGGGGCAAGCCCAAGGAGAAGAACTAGGACGGATGAAACCCTTTTGCAAGGACTCATCAAGTTGTTTCTTAAGCTCGGCTAGTTCTAAGGGTGCCATCTTGTAGGGTCTCCTAGAGATTGGAGCAGTTCCTGGATAAGATCTATGACGAACTCTACATCTCTGTCAGGCGGAACACCTGGCAGTTCCTCTGGAAAGACATCCAGAAAGTCACGGACTACCGGAATATCTTCAAGGTCTGGAAGAGGGCTGGCATTAAGAGAATAGAGCTGACGCTTTGCAACTCTAGTGGAGACAGTGACTGTCTTGCCAGATGGGTGTGTAAGCTGAACAGATCTGGTGAAACAATCAATCTTGGCATGATGAGCTGTCATCCAGTCCATACCCAAGATAATGTTAATATCCGAAGACTTGAGAGATATCAAGTAAGCAAGGAATACAAGTCTATCAACAAGGATTTCATTGCCATAACTTATCCTAGAAGTTTGCCATTTGGATCCAGGAATTTGAATAAGTAGCGGGGAGGGCATATCACAAAATGACATGTCGTGCAAGCGGGCATAGCTTTCAGAAATGAAGGAATGAGATGCTCCAGTATCAAACAAAACCGATGCCGGATGACAGTTGACAAGGAGTGTACCAAGAACGACATCTGGATCATCATGAGCGTCTTTAGCTGAGACGTGATGCACACGTCCATGTTTAATGGAAGCTGACTTGGCACTGATCATCTTGCGTGATGGCTTAACACAGCCAACAAACTTCTCGGGCTGAGGTGGAGCAACTCTGATCTGAGTGCAAATACGGGCAATGTGGCCTGGCTCTCCGCACTTGTAACAAATCTTGGAGGTAGGATGTGGACCCGCATTGGAAGGCGGTCCACCAATAGGCCTGGGTGGAGCATACTGCTGAACCGGATGAGGTGCCACATAAGATGGCCTCAGTACATATTTGGGTGGAAGAGCGGAGTTCGGAACCCAAACCCGGCGCTTCTGAGAGCTAGAACCGGAGGAAGATCCCAAATCACGGGTGTGCTTACGAGACTCCTCGTAAGTGAGCTGAGTTGTCTCTGCATTAATGGCCTTGTTCACAAGGGCTTGGAATGTATCACAATGATGCAGGTGGAGATCACGACACAACTTGGGGTTGAGACCCTTCCGGAACCTAGCCTGCCTCTTGGCGTCCGTGGACACCTCTTCTGTGGCATAACGAGCGAGGTTCTCAAACTCTCTACTATAGGCATCAACAGCCATCTTACCCTGGGTGAAACTACAGAACTCTTCTCTCTTGCGATCGATGAGGGCTTCAGGAATGTGATGCTCGCGAAAAGCCTCAATAAAATCCCTCCAAGTAGGAATCTGGCCAGCTGGAAGCATAGCCTCATAGTTCTGCCACCAAAGACTAGCAGGACCTTCCAGGTGGTATGTGGCATAAGTGACCTTGTCATCTTCAGCTACGCTCGCGGAACGCAGCTTATGAGTGATGCTACGGAGCCAGTCATCTACATCGAGTGGCTCGATGGAATGATGAAAGGTAGGTGGGTGCAAGCGAATGAAGTCATGAATGGTCGCAGACTTATTGGACCGATGTGCGGTGTTCTCCTCGATACGTGCCAACAAACGGTTTGACTCACGCTTGTTCCTCTCCATTTCTAACATGAACTCTGTCAACGAAGGCGGGTCGGGAGGATCCTCATCCCTACCATCTCCATGGTTCTGGCTACGAACAATAGAACTTGATGACATCCTGAGAAACGAAACCAGGGACGGAGTCAGCATCAGCTATAGACTGTAGAATGTAGGACAAGGAATTAGTATCTCTCGAACTCCTAGGGAAATTCCGGCAGCATAACAGCAGTAAAATGCTCAGAATGAGACATCCTACTAAAAATGGGGTGGTAACATACTTATCAGCATTACTCAAGGTTCTGAGATCATATTAAACAGACTACACCGGAAATACTCAAAACTAGGGTATGACTCTGATCAACCAATCCTATGGGACTACGGAGTAGTAACACGTGATCCTGATAGATAGAAGAGAAAGCCTAGTTCCTTAACCCCGTAGAAAAGATAGGATGACTCAGATCAGAAGACCATGAGGTATAAGGAGTAAAAAGAGCCTTACGTTCCAACCCACAATCAATTCCCTTACATAACTAAAGAATTTCTAGACTCAACTTCGACCAGTTTGGCTTGGTAATCCTACAGGCAGTCAGGCTCTGATACCAAGGCTGTCAGGACCCCGACTCAATGCCACATCGATCTAGCATGTAACACCTCATATCACTTTGCGGCCTCACGCACGGTATCCCCACGGGTGTCGCCTTACCTTTGCCCGGGACCGTTTGCGCCTTTTGGCACACGTATATGACAGTGTCGCTAGCATCCATATGATAAGGAGCCCGGGCTGACATGGCTAGTCGTAAACCCAAAGTGGCACTAACTTACAGGGACAGGCATCCATGACCCATCATTGAACGTGTCGGTCATCAGCGAGTGAACCCAGGTTGTAGCACTGGGCTAACAGGACTCCGGTGAACCGGGCTGTAGCGGGCTAACAGGACTCCGGTATTCATCGCGTGACATTTCCCCGAAGGGACAGACACAGGAACGAAGAAGGACACATGCCGGCCAGCCTAAGTGTTCTGGAGCAGTAGCAAGCTACCAGGGCTCAGTGGAAGCACTAGGAGACATTTCCCAGTAAGAGAGACTACTAAGGATAAACAACTAGATAGTCAGATCCCACACATAGCAATACACATTACACGTACGCATAACATGCAAGTATGTGATGTACAACATGGCATCACAGCATAACTCAACAACTCATATAGATAAAGGCTCGGAAGAGCCATCATAGCATTAATTACAAACAGGGGTCACATGACCCAACATTCAGAGCAGTCAAGCAACAAACGGAAGCATTACATGTCTGAGTACAAACATCTATAAATGAAAAAGGCTGAAAGCCTGACTATCTACAACATCCGATCAAGATCGTAGCTGAGGTACTAGCTACTAGTCGAAGTCCATGAGAACACTAGTAAGACCGAAGTCTCCACTGCAAAAACATAAATGAAGCAACATGAGTACAAAGGTACTCAGCAAGACTTACATCAGATCCTATCATACATGCATTTGTATCAAGAGGGTAATGTGGGGTTTAGTTGCAGCAAGCCAGCTTTGACTCTGTGGCTATCCTGTTCTACGACTACCAGAACTTCTTTGAGGTGATATGGCGCACACGAGTCCACTAATCACCACACAATACACTACTATGGATTCATTCCCGTCTCCCTACGAGAAGGCCATCCATAGCACTCACACTTGTCTTGAGCATTTTATGGTATCCACTTCAAGTTGTCTATGTACCATGTAAGCATCCAAGAAGTCCATAACCGCGGACCCGGCTATTCGAATAGATCACGTTAACCCTGCAGGGGTGTACTTCTTCACACACGCTCTCGCCACTTACCGCCATGTACACGTCATGTATCTCGGCAACCTTCAAGCGGAAGCCTGGCGAGGGTGTCGGCCACGACCTGACTAACCACACAAGACTCTAGTCCAGGTTTATCGCCTATTCAGGTTCCATCCGCAAGGAGATCCAGCCGGGGTGTCGCTCACGGCCCCAAACGATGTGTGCAGGGTTCCCAAGCCCACCTCGCCGGATGGATCTACGCTTGGTACACCGTGCCACTTGTGCCTAGTCTGTCCCAAGCCCACCTGGTCGGGTGCCACTTGGTAGACTACTAACACTACCTACAAACACCAGAAACTAGTTGCGACTCCTGGACAGAGATCAAGTTGGTTAATAAGTCGAGAGAGCTTGGAGCGCCCGGAGCCCAATGTGTGGTAGTATCGAGTCATTGGACAACATACATAGAACTCAGTGCTTAAGGACGGTTCTAGTGAGACAACCCACCATGTACTCCTACATGGCCTCTCACCGCTACCTTTACCAAATCGTGTTCACACACTTAACTCTCAACACCAGAACATATCGTAACACTCCAATTCATTCCCAATGAATCAGACCTGACACCACTTTAAGCAATAGCAGGCATAGCATGGTAGGAACACAACAATGGCTTCAATCAACTCCTACACATGCTAGTGGGTTTCAACTATTTACTGTGGCAATGACAGGTCATGCAGAGGAATGGGTTCAACTACCGCAGCACAAAGTAGCAGATGAATCGTTGTTGTCCTAATGCAATAACTGAGAGCAAGAGTGAGAGAGTAGGATTTTATCGGAATGAACAAGGGGGTTTGCTTGCCTGGTAAATCAACAAGGGAGGCACTGCTTCACAGACAGGTACTCTGGAACGTCCTCCGGAGTAGGACCTATCGAGAAGGAACGGTGCCAACAATCAATACACAAGCATATGGAGCAATATGATGCATGAACATGGCATGAAGTTGTGATGTTGTTTGAGCTAATGCAACTGGTATCCATTTGGTTTGAAGTCTATTTGAACCAAAGGTTCAAATGCATCTCCAAATTAAGCTCCTATATATGCCATAATGTGTTTTCTCATATTCAGCATGTATAGGTTGGTTTGTCATGCATGAAACTAGTACAGATGGATAGATTGCATTTTTCTGATAATTTTTCATATATAAATCATTTCAATCTGAGCTACGTTTGAATTTCTATGAATTTTTGAAGTTTAAAACAATTTCTGGAATTTCCTGATTTAATTTAAATCCAGAAATCATATTATTGCGCCAGCATGACGTCAGCACGACATCAGCAGTCAACTGCAGCTGACTAGGGTCAAACCTGACGTGTGGGGTCCACACGTCAGTGACACTGGGGTTAACCCCGAGTCAAACCTGGGCTGATTAGCTTTGACTAAGCCCTGGGGCCCACTGGTCAGTGTCCGGGGGGGGGGGTAATTAGGAGGGGGTTAAGCACTAACTAAGCCGCCACGTCAGCGCCCGCCGGAGTTTCGCCGGCGACGACCTCGAGCCATGGCGGAAGTTCGCCGGAACGAGCTGGAGGCCACGGTTTGGCACACGGAGGCCACCGGCGGGTAGCCCGTGCACGGGCGCATCCAGCCGCGCTCAGGGAAGGCCGTGGGAACGGCGGAGCTCGCCGGAGCAGAGCTCACGGTGGCGACCGGAGCTCAGTTGATGCGAGTTAGGCGCTGCAGGGCACTAGGGAGGCTGCGAGCGGGTCCGCGCGACTCGCCAGAGTGCACTGAGTGCAACGGCGAGCTCGGCTGCGGCCTGCGGCGGCTGTGGCCACGATGGCGAGGAGCTGCGGCGGCGATGGCTTCGGCCATGGTGGGGAACAGAGCTACGGCGCGGGAACGAGGGGGAGAAGAGAGGGGAAACGGGAAGATGCTCACGGTGGATCCAGCGAAGGCGTCAGCGGGCTCGGGGACGTCCTGCGTGCGGCGAATCGACGGCGATGGCGATCTGCGGCGGCCGGAGGTGATGAAGGCGACGGTGACGGCTCCACGGGGCGTCCGGCGTCTTGTGTCTCGTCGAGGAGGCGTAGCCCACAGCGGCGGAGCGCGTGGACACAACGGAGGGACGAGGGGGAGGCGGTGGCTACGGGGATGCTCGTCGGCGGCGACGGTGATTCTCGGGTGAGAGAGAGGGAGAAGGGGAAAAGCACGGGAGAGAGGGGGGGGTGAGGCCAGGGGATCGGGGCGGCACCGAGAAGAAGCATCGGGGCGGCACCGAGAAGAAGCATCGCGGCGTCGCGCTGGCAGGGTAGGCAGGCAGGCGAGCTGGTGGCGTGGTGCTCCGCCCGTGCGCGCGCGTCGGCCACACGCCTGGCCGACTGGCGCCAGGAGGACGACGGCGGTGGTGGGCTGGGCTGGCCTGCTGGGCCAGAGGCGCCAGGTAAGAAGCCCAGGTAAGGTTTTTTTCCTGTTTTGTTTTTCTGTTTTCTAATTTTTCTGACATTTGTTTTGATTTAATTAAAATATTAAATCATTTTATTACCTTATGCCAATTTTTGCAGGAGCTAGCTATATTATTCCAGAGCTCCTTTATAAATGGCATAATTTTTGGACCATATTATATATATAACAATATATATCCAAGGCAAATAATTATCGGATTAATCCAAATGGCCAAAATTAAATATCCATGAGCTCCTAAAATATTTGTTTGATTTTTTTACCTCTGACCAATATTTTCAGAGAGCAACATGAACATTTCCTTGGACCTTTTTGGAGCAATTTTTATTTAGGTCATTTCCAAAAATGATTCTGAGGGTTTCACAAATCCCCATTTCAAATTAAATGGAATTTAAACATGATGCACAAATGACTAGCTAGTCTAGGTCATACCAGACTAGGGATGTGACATCCACTCACCCACTGACCCACACCCCCTGTTATTCTGCGGCGACGGCAGCGCACCCGAACCAGTGAACCCTCGTACTCCTCTCCACGTGTGCATCCACTGCCTCGTCTTCCCCGGCTCTGCGTCGTCCCCTTCCTAGGCCTCGCCCTCATCCACCGTCGTGGTGCTCCCGGCGCGGCGTGGTCAACGTGGTCAAGGAATGACTTCCATCGGACATGGACTGTACGTGGAGAGGCTGACAGCTAGGTCCACGGCAGCCGCAAGGAAGTGTCTCCTTATTACGCGTAAAATAATTATTCCTCCACCTGATAGCGGGGACCCACCGGACGGGCCACCGTATTTTGCAAAAAAAAATGATTCGCCCCCTGACTGTGGGGACCCACGAGCTACATCTTCGCACGCAAGGAAGTGCGTCCGGGAAAAAAAAGATTCGCCCCCCTGACTGCTGGGACCCACCAGCTACATCTTCGCACGCAAGGAAGTGCGTTCGAGAAAAAAAACGATTCGCCCCCCGACTGCTGGGACCCACCAGCTACACCTTCGCACGCAAGGAAGTGCGTCCATGCAAAAAAACAATTCGCCCCCCTGACTACTGGGACCCAGCAGCTACACCTTCGCACGCAAGGAAGTGCGTTCGGGCAAAAAAACGATTCGCCCCCCCCCCCCTGACTGCTGGGACCCAGTAGCTACACCTTCGCACGTAAGGAAGTGTGTCCGGGCAAAAAAATGATTCGCCCCCTGACTGCTGGGACCCACCAGCTACATCTTCACAGGCAAGGAAGTGCCTGACAGTCGGGACCCACCTGGTCGAAGTGTACGTAGCGTTGTCATCCTGGTCGCGAACGTGTACGTACATACTGGTCGATGTAGAGGCGTGCACGTGTCGTAGTAGAGGCGTGCACGTGTCGTAGTAGAGGCACGCACGTAGCATGTACACGTACGTACAGCGGCGAGGGTGCAAGAAAGAAAATACGGCCACGTACGTACATACGGGCAGGGTCTCGAACGCCTACTGTCTCATACGTACATGGTTGGGTCGGAACGGAGAAACAGCGTCGTCGTCGTGTTCATGGGGAGGCAACGGAATGCGTCGTGTTCATCGGGAGGCAACGGAACGCGTGGGAGCCAACCGGCTGGGTCGGAACAGAATGCGTGGTCGTGTTCATCGGGAGGGCCTGGACGGAACAGGCGATGGAAACGAGGCCTGGCGTACCGCACAACGGAGGAAACGGCCTTGTGTTCAACCGGCCACGTTCGAAACGGGGTCCTGTTGATCGGGAGGGGCCTGGCGTACCGCAAAACGGAGGAAACGGACCTCCTACGGTCGAAACGGGGTCCTGTTGAGGGAGGGGCCTGGCGTACCGCAAAACAGAGGAAACGGACCTCCTACGGTCGAAACGGGGGTGCTGTTGATCGGGAAGGGTGTGGTGTACCGCAAAACGAATGAAACAGACTTGTGTTGGACCGCTACGGTCGAAACGGGGGGGGAGGGGTGTGGCGTACCGCAAAACGGGACTCCACGGGATACTGTTCATCTCCACCATCGACCTCCTCCAGCCTCCACGGGCTACCGTCGACCTCCTCCAGCCTCCACGGGCTCCTGTTCATCCAGCCTCCACCGCGCGCTACTCCACCGGCTACTGTTCAACCACCCCTCCATGGGCACCCCTCCACCGTCTACTGTTCATCCAGCCCTCCACACCACGGGGTCCTGTTCAACCACCCCTCCAGGGCCACCCCTCCACCGTCTACTATTCATCCATCCCTCCACACCATGGGTTCCTGTTCATCCAGAGGCAATGCCACCGCTCACTGTTCATCCAACCCCCCCCCCCCCCGCAACGCTCGCTATTCATCCAATCGATCGGCTTCAGTTAGTAGCAGTAATGAAGGAATCGCTCCATCGGGTTCAATTAACAGCCATCGATCGATCGCTCGGGTTCAGTAACGTGTAGCCTGCAGTGCAATCGCTCGGGTTCAGTTAGAGCCCAACGCCTCGCTCGGCTTCAGTTAGAGCCAACGCCTCGCACACACACGCGCGTACGTATGAGAGAAACGCGCATCGCTCGGCCCCCGACCTCCCACCGTAATCGGCAACTCCCCAAAATTTTCCTCCCCCTCGCTTCTACCATGGTTTTTCCGTCAAGGAAGGCCCAAAGAATGTCATGCAGCTGCGTCTCCGGCCCGCCCAGGAAGAAAACCTTTTTTCTGTCATGATTTTTTGTCATAGAAGTAGGAGCCCACCACATCTATGATGATACCGCGTTTTGTCAAAATTATCGTCATAGAAGTGTCATATGTATGACAGAAAAAAATTCCGTTCGGCCCAAAATGTCACGGATGTGTCTTTTTTTTGTAGTGGAAGTGACCCGGCGGTGGTGTGGTATACCGCGGTGGGTTGTCCGTACGTTGAGGTGGACCCATCACCTGAGGTTGATCCGGCGCTCCGGTCCTTGGCATAATGGTCCGGTTCACTGCCGCCGGGTTGCTAGTCCCTGCTCCTGGCGTATCAAAGAGATTCATCGCATTGTAATCTGCCGGCAAGCAGGGTTGATGTCTCCTCCTGAATACTTGATTTGAAGCGTTCTGATCCATCAAAAGTCGATAATTCTCGGCTTGAATCTTCTGCGCCTGGGTATCTAAAGCGGCTCGTTCCTCAGTCATCTGGATCTCTTCCGCCACCAATTCTTCCTTGGCTTGTGTGATCTGATCCTTCAGCCTTGCAATGTCCGTATTGTGCTGATCCTGCGTCGCCGGTGTAACTGCCATGGTCAACAAGGTCGCCCAGGCATCCATCAAACCGGAGAGAACTTGAGCCGGCTGGCGCGCGGAGCCTCCTACCCCTGCTACCGGTCCAGACGCCGCCGCAGTAGAGTTTTGCAAGGTTGGTTGTATTCCATCCATGAAGATTCCAACGTGGTTCGGTGGTTCAAGAAATTCCGGAATACTGGTGCCATCGGAATACCCTTCAAACACGCCATCCTGAACTTGATACAGGGATTCGGTTTCACCAGCGGATGATTCGCCGTCGGAAGGAGCGACCGTCTCACCCTCAGACCGGTTCAGATCCGATCCCGTGGACACATCCCACGAACGCATGCTTCATGGCAGGCTGAATCCGGGCGGGACTTGCACGCTGAGCCGTTTCGACGAGGTCGGTGCAGATGTCTGGCTCACGGCCCGGTTCGCCAATCTTGCCGATGAAGACGTGAATTCCGCCGAAGGGGACCCGGTACCCATACTCGATTGAGCCGGCCTCGGGGCCCCAGCCTGCGTCATTGATGTAGAGCTTGCCGCGACGACTCTTGGTCATCCGGCCCACAACATATCCTTTGAGTCCTTCAAAGCTGCCCTTTAAGAACTCGAAACCATCATGCGATAGCCCCACGATGGGTGCCAACTGTCGTGGAAATATCACGTCAGATGTCCTCATAGAAGGACTTAGTCGTGGAGCCATCGCTACGGGTTAGCTTAAAGGGATTAAACTGGACAAAGGACACGAGGGGTTTTGTACTAGTTTGGCCCCTTCGATGAAGGTAAAGGCCTACGTCTAGTTGTGATGGGATTATTGGGGTCTCGCTAACCAGGGAGCTAAACAAGCTATGCCTGGCTATCGAGTTGTTGTTTCTTGTCCTTGAACCGCCGCCGGGTCGTCCCCTTATATACACGGGTTGACGCCCAGCCGGTTTACAGAGTCCCGAGGCCGACTCATACAAGTGTTCGGCTCGGTCTCTCCTTTCCTTATCTTACAACACAAGCTATATGACTATGGTGGTTTACCACTATGGGCCCTAATCCGCTTTTGGGCCCCACGCCTCTAAGCTTCATAGTAAAGCGTCATCTTCGGAGTCTTCGTGAGCTTCAATATAGTCAAGGGTGAACCGGCCCCTCCTGGGCGGTTTACACTCAGTAGTTATATCCCCAACAGCCGCCGTCCATAAGGACTCGGGTGAGATGGTATCCGTCAATTATTTCGAGCACCAAGGCAGCCGATCCCCCGTGCCAGATACTAGTTGGATGATCCCTGTGATCAAAGGTGATCGGGTAGGCCAACCAAGGGTTGAGTTTGGGGGCGACGGGCTCTATAGTGTATACGTCTCGAAGTGCGCGTTTGCACCTTCTCTTCAGTATATGAGTTGCGTAGATCATATTCACTGTTTTGACTTCTGGTGGGAATTTTTTCTGTCCCGAGTGTTCGGCTGGCGAGGCTCATCCTCGTCTTCACTTGGTGTCTCCCTTCCTTTGTGTTCGGCATTTAGCTTGCCGTCCTGTTGGAAGACCCAGCATTCTCTATGGGTGTGATTTGCAAGCTTTTCGGGGGTGCCATGAATTAGACATAATCTGTCTAGAACCTTGTTTAGGCTAGACGGTCCCTCTCTGCTGCCTTTAAATGGATTTTTCCGTTGACCGGGTCGAGAGCCCTTGAATCCGGCATTGACCACCGTGTTATCTGGACTGTCTTCATTGTTTCAATGTTTGTTTTTATTGCGTCGTGGCTTCCCATTGCCATCCCTGATTTCGGATGTGCCTGGGTCATTGGTGCCTCTACGGGCCAACCAGCTGTCCTCTCCCGCGCAAAAGTGGGTCATAAGGCTTGTTAGGGCTGCCATTGTCCTTGGATTTTCTTGGCCTAGGTGTCTGGCGAGCCATTCGTCTCGGATACTGTGCTTGAAAGCCGCTAAGGCTTCGGCATCTGGGCAATCGACGATTTGATTCTTCTTGGTGAGAAATCTGTTCCAAAGCTTACGGGCTGACTCTCCGGGTTGTTGGATTATGTGACTTAAATCATCTGCATTCGGAGGTCGGACATAGGTCCCTTGAAAATTGGCCCTGAAAGCATCCTCAAGCTCCTCCCAACTTCCAATTGAGTTTTTGGGGAGGCTTTTCAACCAATGCTGAGATGGTCCTTTCAACTTGAGGGGCAGGTATTTAATGGCATGGAGATCATCTCCACGAGCCATGTGGATTTGAAGGATAAAGTCCTCATTCCAGACCCCAGGGTCTATTGTTCCGTCGTATGCCTCTATATTCACGGGTTTGAATCCCTGTGGAAATTTATGATCCAGCACCTCATCGGTGAAGCACAGGGGGTGCACGGCACCTCTGTATCTGGACATGTCGTAGCATGCTGTTGACGGCTGTTGTGCTTGGTGTTGATTCCGAGCTGGTATTTGATCTATATGATCGTTTTGGTGTATGTAATCATGCGTCTGAGCGCGCTTTTTGGATCCATAGATGGACCTGTTTACACCTACTTTTTTGTCTAGGAGCTCATGTAGATCGTGTGCTGACTTGTGTGCGGGATCATTGGCCGCCCTGTCGCAGCCATGGGGTGGTCGGTCCGGCTGATCGGACGTATTGTTTTTCGGCGGAATGGGCTCTATGGCCTCCTCATCGAATTCGGGCAGCAGCTTGCGCTTTGGGTAGCTCTTTGTGTGGCGATCGTCGCCGTATTTTTCTTCAGTGTCTAGCACTTTGTTCCATCTGCAATTGAGCGTATCCTGCATGGCCTTAAGCCTTTGCTTCTGCTTCTTCAGGCTCCTTGCGGTGTCCATAAGCCTTCTGTGGAGGTTCTCCTGTTCCAAACGTTTTTCCGGGATGATGAATGTGTCATCTTCCGGACTGTCCTCCTCTCCGGAGGCGGGTTGATGAGTTTTACCCTCGGGATCGCTGTGATCGGACACCTGCTTTGGGCTATGTTCGGTGTCCACTGGCTCCTGCTCCATCGCTGGGTCCATGGGGTCGTCGTTTCCTTTGGAGTCGACCGGGGTGTCATTTTTCCTTGCGCTGTTGTCACTATTTTTACTGTGGCTGGATTTAGAGCGGCGCCTGCACCGTCGCTTTGGTTTCTGCCCAGGGGGATTATCCTTTGTTGCGTCCTTTTTGTCGTTGTTTTCCTTGGGTGTGTCCACCATGTATATATCATATGATGAGGTGGCTGTCCAGCGCCCCGTGGGCGGTGGTTCCCGATCATCACCAGCATCGATGTCCATACCGTCGATGTCCTCAGAGTCGAAGTCAGGTGTGTCGGTTAAGTCATCGACAGTGGCTATTAAGTGGGTGGTGGGTGGGTAGCGAATTTCTTCGTCGTCCGCATCCCACTCGAGCCGGACATAGTTCGGCCAAGAGTCTCCTCATAAAGAGAGAGAGACCTCAATGAATTTAGCACGTCACCCAAGGGTGAGTGTTGAAAGATATCTGCGGAGGTGAACTCCATGATCGGTGCCCAATCAGATTCGATAGGCACGGACGTGCGTGGTTTGGAACCTAAGACCGGAGACGAGTCCGGGGGTCCGGTGATACCGATCTCTTTGGAGGTGGAGTCTTTGTTCAGCTCCAACGCCGATGAGTGTGCGGCCTCTGTGGCAGGGTCCATCCACCCGTCCTCGGATGGCGCGATCCACTCCAGATTAGGGGTCGGGGTGGCAATAGGTGCGATATCCCGAACACCGTCCGATGGCAGACCTAAGTCATGCACGTCGTGACTATTCGGCGCTCCTGACGCAGGCTTGAACCCATCGAAGATCAAGTCTCCGCGGATTTCGGCTGTGTAGTTCAAGTTTCCGAACCTGACCTGATGGCCAGGGGCATAGCTGTCGATCTGCTCCAGATGGCCAAGCAAGTTGGCCCGCAGTACGAAGCCGCGGAATACGAAGATCTGTCCGTGGAGAAAAATCTCACCCTGGACCGCATCATTGCTAATGATTGAAGGAGCCATCAAGCTTTATGCGACGACACAGTGGAACTCTCAATGAAAGCACCAATGTAGGTGTCAAAACCGGTGGATCTCAGGTAGGGGGTCCCGGACTGTGCTTCTAAGGCTAATGGTAACAGGAGGCGGGAGACATGATGTTTACTCTGGTTAGGGCCCTCTTGATGGAGGTAATACCCTACTCCCTGCTTGATTGATCTTGCTGATATGAGTACTACAAGAGTTGATCTACCACGAGAGCATAGAGGCTAAACCCTAGAAGCTACCTATGATTATGATTGTTCTTGTCCTATGGACTAAACCCTTCGGTTTATATAGACACAAGAGGGTGCTAGGGTTACACAGAGTCGGTTACAGAGAAGGAGATCTACACATCCGAATCGCCAAGATTGCCTTCCACGCCAAGGAGAGTCCCATCCGGACACGGGATGAAGTCTTCAATCTTGTATCTTCATAGTCCAACAGTCCGGCCAAAGTATATAGTCTGGCTGTCCGAGGACCCCCTAATCCAGGACTCCCTCACCGTCCAACACCATTGTACCGCCAACAATGTGCTCTCATTGTTGTCGGCATCCTTGTTACTTTAACAATGCTCTATTATTAAGAGAGCAGGGTCATCATGCAACAAATGAGCTAGTCTTGGAGGCGAGACTAGAAAACTACTTGGTGTTTTTATTTCCACACATGTAATTGAGTTTTTCTGTGGAACTCATATTCAATAACCAATGCAAATCTAGCAAAAATATATAAAAATTAATTATGAACTTGGAAATAAATAATATTGATAATTGTTTTCCTTATATCAATTGGACCACCCTGACCCAAATTCCTGACCACGCCACTGGTCAGGGGTGTCATGTGGAAGCCATGGAGGAGAGGGTTTTTTTCACATGTTCCCTCTTACCTCTCCTTTTCACATGAGTAAGAGCATAAAAAGATCTAGCCCGTTGATTACCTTAAGTAGTGGGTTTGATTAACTCCTACCTTCTTATCTCCCATGTAACAAGAGGGGGGGGGGGGTAAGAGGGAGCAGGCTTTTTGGTTTGGAGCCGCGCGCTGCCCTACCAAAAAATCGGTAGTTGTCTAGGCCGGGCTGGCTGTTTGGATCGACACCAAAATGTTGTTGGGCTAGCCTGCCTCGGCTCCGCCCTCTTCTTTTGAGCCAAATTGTTGATCGAACTGCGGGTGGCCGATTCGTCCGTCTATTTTTTGGCGCACCAACCGCGCCCATGATTTGGTAGGGCGGGCAGCGGCAGAAACCAAACAACCCCTAGAGCTGATTGTCTGATCATATTCTGTTTTTTCTTTGGATGTAGTGTTTGTGAAGCTCCCCTCTGTGAAGGTGATGCATTCGGTTGTCGTGATGGAGGTGGTGGTGGTGCAAGACCCGCTCTTCATCGACGCCACTCCCCTAAACCCAGCGCCACCTTGTGGCTTGTTCGGATGCATAGGATTCGATGGGGTTTGAAGGGGATTCAGTTGAATTAAATCCCCTACAAGTCAAAATCCTCTCTCTTGCATTTCCAAGACTTAATTACCACGCAGAATATGTGATGTTTGTGCTGCCATGGGAATATATGAGTAGTATATACCGCGGAATGGACAGTTGGTTTTCATATCTTGACTTATTGTTCAGTAATTCCTTATCGCGAATAGTGCATGAATTTATTTACCCTTTGTTACTTCGGGAAGATAAAAACGATGTGCGTGTCCGTTTTATGCTATATGTACTGAACCATACATGGGAAGTGCGATCTATCTACTCAAAAAATGCATGGAAATATTTGCACGGATCGCACAAAGCTTAGGTGATTTACTACTACAAAAAAGGTTGCACAAAACCACACAAGAATTCAAGCATAAAGCATTGACTCCCGGTGCACCATTCATTTCAAGAGCTACTGATGTCACCACAGCTTTTCGGCGGGAAGGAAGAGTTTTGCCGTAACTGCAACTTGAGGAGCACTTGGCCTCCCTGGCTGTCCGACTACGTGCAGCGTTGAAACCGAGGCACCTGGGAGGGTTACTTAAGAAACACCTGTCGGCGTCCTTTTTTTAAAAGAAGGTTCGAGCTTTATTCATTAGAAATAATCATTACATCATTTGTCAGGATTGTTACATTTGCATTATGTGGTTCCTCAAGCCAATCAGAAATGAAGGAAAATCTAGCCAACTTGGCAAGTTCATGAGCAACTTTATTTGCTTCTCTATTACAATGCTCGAATCTAGAAATAGAAAAATCGCAAGCTAAGTGAAAACAGTCATCAAAAATTACAGCTGCTGCCCCCAACGATCGTCCTCCTTCACTCATGGTCTCGATCACCTCCATATTATCTGAGTTAATAATTATGCGATTACAACCCGTCCTTTGCGCAAGTGATAGGACGAATTTTAATGCCAAAGCTTCAGCAATCAACACATCAGCACACCAGTCAATCTTACCATTTCCCCCATCGATGAACCTACCTTTGTCATCTCTTAAGACCGCCCCGATCGTACTCCTGAGAAGGTCGTGGTCAAAAGAAGCATCAACGTTAAGTTTAACAAATCCCATCAAGGGGCTAGGCCATCCTCCTCTTTTCATGCAAGCCTTCGACGAGGAGACATTAACAAAATTGACTGAGAGCGTGTATCCCCATGGATATCTGTTGTGAATTCTACCGTGGATTTGTCATGGCAGATGTCATTAGTGTGAGGACTTGTCGTGAGGCCAACGCAACTAGGTAGTAGCTTGAGAGGGGTTGATCGGGATGAGAGACATGAGGTGGATCAACGCACAAGATAGGATTTAGACAGCTTCAGGCCCTGGTGAGGGAGTCCTAGATTAGGGGGTCCTCGGACAGCCTGACTATATACTTTGGCCGGACTGTTGGACTATGAAGATACAAGATTGAAGACTTCGTCCCGTGTCCGGATGGGACTCTCCTTGGCGTGGAAGGCAAGCTTGGCAATTCGAATATGTAGATCTCCTTCTCTGTAACCGACTCTGTGTAACCCTAGCCTCCTCCGGTGTCTATATAAACCGGAGGGTTTAGTCCGTAGGACAAGGACAATCATAATCATAGGCTAGCTTCTAGGGTTTAGCCTCTATGATCTCGTGGTATATCAACTCTTGTAATACTCATATCATCAAGATCAATCAAGCAGGAAGTAGGGTATTACCTCCATCGAGAGGGCCTGAACCTGGGTAAACATCGTGCCCCCCGCCTCCTGTTACCATTAGCCTTAGTCGGGACCCCCTACCCGAGATCCGCCGGTTTTGACACCGACATTGGTGCTTTCATTGAGATTTCCACTGTGTCGTCATGGTAAGGTTTGATGGATCGCCTCGTTGTCAAGGACAACATCACCTCTGGGGGAGCCCTAGCCCTAGGCCAAACTCTCCAACTTGGCGGCTTCGTTATGACCGCCTGATCAGCCGTCGCGCCGACAATGACTTCTCAGGTCATCAAAAACAGCCTCCACATCAACTCAGAACTTGCCGAACAGATGGATCCGATGTAGCACTCCTCCCTGAATGAGCTCTTGGATCGCATCGCCGCTCTGGGTGTCGCTACGGACTATGATCGGATTGGGCTTAAACCCGGCCAAAGGGAGATTAACTCTCCGCCGGCCACCCATCAGATAGCGGTAGTGGAAGAGCAACGCATTGATTCTCCCTCTATTTTGAGGACGAACTATGTCCGGATCCCCGAGCTCTCCGAGCCAGATACCCGTTCGCGGGAGGGCATGACCCGAACCCCGAACTTAGGATCGGGCTGTGGGCCTGAAAAATTGGGCAATATCTCGGAGCCCAAACTACCAAGCTCGGAAGCTCCTCTGCCCCTGGGTCTCAAATCGGGTCAGGGTTTGGACTTAAATCTACCCACCCACCCAGATATAAGTGATCTTTCCCACATCAGACAAGAGCCCCTGGAGACAGTACATCACTTCTGGGCCAGATTCCTCCTTGTAATGAACAAGGTCAAGGACTATCGCGAGGAAGAAGCAATCTCATTCTTTTGCAAAAATTGTACGGACAAGGGAATCCTTAACGCTATAAGTCGCCATGACATAGTACACTTTTCTGACTTGGCGGCCATAGTACAGAAGTATTGTGCGATGGAAAGCGCCTGGAATACCCAAACAAAATTCCGGGATCCTCCGGCTCTCACTAAACCCTCCGTCCGAACTAAAAGGGTGCACTCTCACAAGTCACCTGATCCAATTACAAAAAATCCAAGGCCCACCATAGGGCGTGGAACCATATTGGAAGGATGGCTCAACGGGCCATGCAAAATTCATAGTACACCGGATGCCACACCAACACACAACCTTAGAGCATGATGGATACTATGGCAGGTGGCCAAGAGCGGCGACGACCTCTCAACAACCATACCACAGAGCAACATCCCACCGAAAATAACAATATGGTACTGACAGTCTTCAAGACTCGCCTCAAACAATAGGCGCAAGCGAGCACTCCACAGCCTCGCCGAAGTCTGCCACATTGCAGCAGTAAATCCATGGAATGACACGGCTATAACTTTCAATGCCAGTGACGAACACCAATTCTGAATAGTTCGGGCACCAGCCGCTCAGGCCCTCAGTCCGATCATGGACAGCTTCCGGCTTACTAAAGTGCTCATGGATGGTGGCAGCGGATTAAACCTCATTTACGAGGAAACCCTCAACAAGATGGAAATACACAAGAGCCGCATTGAGCGAAGCAGTACGACCTTTAGGGGAATCATCCCTAGTCAGGAGGCACGGTGTGCGGGAAAAATCACACTAGATGTGGTATTCGGCACACCGGAGAATTGTAGGTCCGAAGAAATCACATTCCAAGTGGCCCCGTTCAGTAGCAGACACCACGCCCTTTTAGGGTGGGATGCATTCACGAGCTTTCAAGCTATACCCCATTATGGGTACATGAAGCTCAAAATGCCCTGGCCCAACGGAATCATCACTCTAGCTAGTGACCCGGACGTAGCACTCCACGCCAAAAATAAAACCGCCGCGCTGGCCCTTGAGGCACTATCTGAAGCCCTCGCAGTCGAAGAGCTAACCACGCTGCGCTCCATAGTGGACAGGGATGACGTGATACTCGACAAACAACCCAAGTCCACCTCTTTGAAACTAGCGGACGAGATAGTCAAATTCCAGGTCCACCCAACGGACCCTACAGAAACAGCTTCCATTGGGGCACAGCTGAACCCCACAATAGATGCTGCACTACGAGGGTTCTTGCGTGATAATTGGGATATCTTTGCCTGGCATCCTTTAGATATGCCAGGCATCCCACACAGGTTGGCCGAACACAGCCTAAATATACTGAAGGGATACAAGCCGGTCAAGCAGACTCTTCGGCGCTTCTTAGAGCCTAAGCGGCAAGCCATGGGAGAAGAGCTAGCCAAGCTACTTGAGGCCGGATTCATCAGAGAAATAAAACATCCGGATTGTCTAGCAAACCTGGTGATGGTACCAAAGAAGGAAAAATCCTGGCGCCTATGTGTCGATTTCAAGGACCTCAATAAGGCTTGCCCTAAGGATCCCTTCCCCCTCCCCCGCATTGATCAAATCATCGACGCTACCGCAGGACACGACTCATTGTGTTTCCTCGACGCATACTCCGGATACCATCAAATCAAGATGGCGGAGTCCGACCAAGCCGCAACGGCATTCATCACACCATACGGCCCCTTCTGTTTCAACACCATGCCTTTCAGGCTCAAAAATGTCGGCGCAACCTATCAACGCATGATTCAGACATGCCTGGAGAAACAAATCGGCAAAACAGTGGAGGCATACGTAGACGATGTGGTCATCAAAACAAGACACGTTGAATCTTTAATAGATGACTTGAGGCTTACGTTCGATAACCTTCGAACATATGACATCAAGCTCAACCCGGAAAAATGTGTTTTCGGCGTACCTGCCGGAAAGCTGCTAGGATTCATTGTTTCCAATAGAGGAATTGAAGCAAATCCGGCAAAAATCCGAGCTCTGTCACAGTTGGCTACCCCAACAGACCTCAAGCAAATCCAAAAATTAACTGGATGCATGGCTGCCTTAAGCCGCTTTATCTCCCGATTAGGAGAAAAGGCACTACCTCTTTATCGCCTTCTTCGACGCACCGAACACTTCGAGTGGACAGATGCGGCCATGACCGGACTGGAAGAAATAAAGGCCCTTTTGGCCAGCATCCCAATCCTAGCCGCGCCAAATATTGGCGAACCCATGCTATTATATATAGCCGCAACACACCAGGTTGTAAGCGCAGTGCTCGTCGTCGAACAAGAAACGAACGAACATAAGTTCCCGCTTCAAAAGCCGGTATACTACGTATCCACTGTCCTCACTCCATGCAAGTCCCGGTACCCACATTATCAAAAGATAGCATACGCAGTCTTCATGGCATCCCGGAAACTATGACACTACTTTCAAGATTGCTCAATCACGGTGGCCTCCGAAGTACCACTCAACTATATAATAAATAACCACGATGCCACGGGCCGGATTGCTAAACGGGCTATCGAGATCCTCCCGTTCAACATAACATACAACCCACAGCGAGCCATTAAGTCACAAGTACTGGCTAACTTCGTCGCCGAATGGACAGAAGCCGAACTCCCTAAAGAGTACGGCGCATACTCCAATTGGATCATGCACTTCGACGGCTCTAAGATGCTAGCCGGATTGGGAGCGGGTATTGTCCTGACATCCCCCGCTAGAGACACGGTCCAATACATACTCCAAATACTATACACATACTCCAACAATGCAACGAATACGAGGCTCTGTTGCATGGTCTATGGATGGCAGTCACCATGGGCATCCAACGCCTAGAAGTGCGCAGGGATTCGAACCTCGGAATATCGCAGATAAATGGAGACTTTGATGCCAAGGATTCGAAAATTGCGGCCTACCATAATGCCATCCTCAAAATGTCAGCTCGGTTTGAGGGGCTCAAATTCCATCATGTGGTTCGAGAAAACAATCAAGCGGCAGATATCCTCACCCGCATCAGCGCCAAGCGCGACCCTGTCCCACCTAATATCTTCTTGGAAAGGTTGTTCAAGCCATCCGTGGTGTGGCAAGGGGAGACCGGCAATACTAGTCCAGATCCGACCACAACCCCAGATACCGAACACACTGACATAATCGGAGGCTCCGCCACCGAAATAACACCTTCAGCCCACGTAATCATGGCCGTCATCGCCCCATGGACAGAACCCTTCTTAGCCTACTTAAATAGGCAAGAGCTCCCCGAGGACCAAAATGAGGCACGTTGCATTGTGCGGCGTTCCAAAGCCTACAAAGTCCACAAGGGAGAACTTTATAATAAAAGCGCCACCAGAGTGCTCCAAAGATGCATCTCCGAAGAGGAAGGGCGGCAGCTCTTGGCCGAAATCCATGCCAGACTCGGCGGCCACCATGCCGCAGCTCGGGACCTTGTAAGCAAGGCCTTCTATACAGGTTTTTACTAGACGACAGCCCGAGCAGACACACAGGATCTCGTCCAACATTGCGTCGGTTGCCAGCTTTTCGCCAATCAGAGCCATATGCCCCCTACCGCTCTCCAAACAATCCCCATAACTTGGCCCTTCGCGGTCTGGGGGCTTGATATGGTCGGACCCCTTAAAGGGGGGAAGCCATAAGAAAAAATATTTATTGGTCATGGTGGACAAATTCACCAAATGGATAGAAGCCAAACCAGTTAAGTCGGCCGAATCCGGACCAGTGATAGACTTCATATCAGGGGTCGTACACCGTTACGGTGTCCCCCACAGCATCATCACCGACAATGGCTCAAACTTCATAGCCGATGAGGTGAAAACTTGGTGCGGCAATATGGGCATTAAGCTCGATTACGCCTCTGTCTATCACCCTCAAACAAATGGTCAAGTCGAACACGCAAATGGTCTTATTATGAGCAGAATAAAACCCAGACTGGTGCGATCCTTGAAGGAGTCATATACGCACTGGGTCGAGGAGCTCGCTCCGTAGTATGGGGACTGCGGACCACGCCAAATCGCACTACCGGATACACACCATTCTTTATTGTGTACGGTGCAGAGGCGGTATTGCCCTGCGACATTATTCATGACTCACCTCGGTGCGCATGTATGAAGAGAGAGAAGCCGAGCTTGATCGGCAGGACAATCTAGATGCCCCGGAGGAGGAGCGCGATGTAGCGAAAGCCCGTTCCGTATTCTATCAGTAGCAGGCTCGAAGGTATCAAAGCAGAGAAGTACGGGCCAAAACTTACAATATTAGCGAACTCGTTCTGCGCCTACCGGAGAAGAAAAAGGACAAGCTCAATCCCATGTGGGAGGGTCCCTTCATCATTGATCAAGTTCTCACCGGAGGAGCGTACCGCCTGCGTGATGCATCGGATAATCGATTAGAGCCGAACCCATGGAATGCGGCCAAACTCCGAAGATTCTATGCCTAAGCGCCGGACTCTGTGTTTGTCTCCTTATCTCCGCCCCTTTTAAATTATATCCTCTCTCTTTTTTCTTCTTTCTTTTTTATATAGCTCTAGAAGGCTTAAAGTGTGACACGTTTACACAATTTCGACGCGCCATGCGCGCTACTTATACCTGGGGGCTTCTTATACAGAAGCTTAATATAACTATTTTTCGGGCTTCATTCCCAGTGCATATGTGTAACTTCTCCATATGTGCCCTTTTTTCGCCATTATATGCATTGATATGACTTAAGTTTTGGCCAAGCTGGGTTGCCTGGCTCTTGTGTTTATGCCCTACGTTCCCGTTAATTCGGCTAGGGCATAAGGGGAGCACCTCTGCGATTGTTACTGTTGGGTCAGTCGGATGTGTACCTCAGACTGGGTGAAGCCGAAAGCTAGCGTTCTTAAGGGAATATTCGGTCGGTGAACAAAAGATGTTTTTTATCAATTACAACATAAATCCCCAGATATTTTGTATCATGCGTCTCTGTTCGCAGTTCGTACATGCACATTAATGCATGTGTACCTAGGGAAAGGAACCCTTAACGGAACTATTCTCTCTGGAAGATGTTTCTTACTATCCATGTAATATAACATAACTAGTTGGGTACTTGTCTGTTCAAGCACTTATGACCCCTACGCCTGGTGTCGGTGTCAAAACCGGCGGATTTCGGGTAGGGGGTTCCGATCTGTGCGTCTTAGGCTGATGGTAACAGGAAGCAAGGGACACAATGTTTACCTAGGTTCGGGCCCTCTCGATGGAGGTAAAACCCTACTTCATGCTTGATTAATATTGAAGATATGAGTAGTACAAGAGTAGATCTACCACGAGATCGTAGAGGCTAAACCCTAAGAGCTAGCCTATGATGGTATGATTGTAATTCTGATCGGCCTTCTAAGGACCATCATCTCCAGTTTATATAGACACCGGAGAGGGCTAGGGTTTACATGGAGTCGGTTACAAGGAAGGAAATATAATATCCGAATCGCCAAGCTTGTCTTCCACACAAAAGGAGAGTCCCATCCGGACACGGGCCGGAGTCTTGCATCTTGTATCTTCACGCTTCAATAGTCCAGACAAAGTATATAGTTTGGCTGTCCGGATACCCCCCCTAATCCAGGACTCCCTCAGTAGCCCCTGAACCGGGCTTCAATGACGATGAGTCCGGCGCACAGTCTTGTGTTCGGCATTGCAAGGCGGGTTCCTTCTCCGAATACTCCAAGGTAATTATCGAACACGTAGACTGTGTCTGGATCTGCAAAATGATCTTCACATACCACCGTAGAGAGAATGATACTTCAGCTGACAACTGTTTAGACGACGTGATATGTCATTACGGTCAGGTCATTATTCGAACCGTTTTCCCGCAACCAGCCACAACGCATATTGCGAGGTGGTTTCCTTGACACGTCTTGTCAAAGCAGAGATCGTGTCCCCTTATCACGGGATTCTCATCAATACGGGTATGGGTAATCCCACCGTGCCATCAATCATGGTGCTTGGGAAGTAAGCGATTCTCAATGGGCTAGTGGGGAGGTGCACCACTTTTGTGGCCTCTATAAAGGGATAAAGGACCTTCATTTTCACCCACGCCCTCTTCCTCCTTCACTCATCCTTACCTCCCCGAGCTCCAGCGCCCTAGTCCAAATCTTCTCCGCACAGCTAGACATGTCTGGAGCAGGAGGCAAGTGGGTGGCTTCCACCATGAAGGAGAAGAATATCGCGAATCTTCAGGCGGCCGGATACTTGGCCGCAGACATAGCGCACTGGCTACCAGACGACGGGCAGGTCATTCCAACTCCAAGACCCCACGAGAGGGTCGTGTTTCTCGCCCACTTTGTCCGTGGACTGGGGTTTCCACTTCACCCTTTCGTTCGCGGGCTCATGTTCTACTACGAGCTAGATTTCCATGATCTAGCCCCAAAATTTGTCCACAACATCTCGGCGTTCATCGTCGTATGCGAGGCCTTCCTCCGCAACAAGCCTCATTTCGGCTTGTGGCTGCAAATCTTCTGCGTGAAGCCGAAGATCGTGAGCGGCCAGCAAGCGGAGTGCGGAGGAGCCATGGTGGGCAAGATGCCTAACGTCACTTGGCTTGACGGCTCCTTTGCAAAAACCGTGAAGGGGTGGCAGTCGGGGTGGTTCTACATCACCGAGCCGCGCGATGCCAACTGGGCGGCGGCCCTCGAGTTCCGATCCGGAACCCCCATGCGGCTCACCTCCTGAGAACAGAAGGGCCTGTTATGGGGCGAATCTACAGAGCTGACCGGACTCCAAAACTGCATCAAGGGCATGAAGGACAAGAACATCAAGATTGTCAACGTGATCCAGGTCATGCTCATTCGCCGGATTCTGTCGTTCCAAAGGCGGGCATTCAATCTGTGGGAGTTCGTCCCGGCCGAACACCAGACGCTTCAGAGGCTCTACGGCATGAAGCACAAAAACACGTGGAAGGCATTGTTCAAGGCCTCCGAAGTACCTCCTCACATATCCGAGGATCGTGGGCTCCATGCCGCGCGGCCTCCTAGTCAGGTGAGTTCTCAGGCTGCCATCGTATTCGGTTCTTCCCAATATATTCATGGGGGAGCCTTAAGTAATTGTGCATATTTGTTCAGGATTATGTGGAGACAGCGGAGCAGATTGACTGTCCGGCTCCACTGCCAGAAAGACCAACTAATGCTCTCCTGACGGAGATGCTGGTCCTGGCGCCCTACAAGGGGCCGGAGAAGAAGGCCGATAAGAAGGCCCCAGGGACCCGAAAGGGTCTCCGACGTAAGGTTGCACCAGAAGCGTCGTCCGAAGACGACGAGGCACACTCCTCCCCCGAAGGGGAAGAAGAAGAAGAGGAGTCCGCCCCATCCGGAAAGGACGAGGGGCCTGGGAGGGCAGACTAGGGGGCCAGGAGAGTCCCCCGGCGCAAGGCCGTCATACCCTCGTCGTCCGATGACGACAAGGCAGATTCCTCCCACGAAGGCGGGGGGAAACAAGAAGAAACTCCACCTCCCCGTATTGGGGGGGAGAAAAAGAGGAAGGCCGCCCCGAAGGGGGAGGCTGGTATGTCCAAGAAGGGAAAGGCTTCCCTTCTGGACTACTCCGCCACCGCCGCCGATAGCAAGGAGGGGTGGCTGCCCAGGAAGAAGCCCCTAGTGCAATCGTAAGTATCGGCACTCTATCGTAATTTTGCTTCATAGTTTTGTTATAATGTCGAACTGGTATGCACTCCGGCCAGGGTCCATCCCGAGGTGTCGTCTTCGGACGGGTCCTTGAGTGACTCGGCAATGAACTTACTTCCGACGGCCACTACTCCTCGGCCTGCGGATGACATGGAGGTGTTGTCCCAAAGGCTCCCAAAGTGGGGGGAGGTGGATCTGGAGGTGCCCCAAGGCGGCATTCCAAATGTCGGACACGCGGGGTTCAAGATCCCCGCAGATCGTGTTGATGAGAGCCACAGTAGGCCGGGCTCTCAACCGAACAATGTTCCGGAGCCTTTAATGGTTCCGGACTCAGGCGGGCAGCCCCTCGTTAGGGAGGGAGAGCCGTCTGTGTCGAGGACTTCCGTTGCACCTGAGGTGCCAGATTGTCTGCTGGAAGCGCTTCACGGCGCTTCCATAGATGAATAGCACCATACTCTTATGAGTGAAGTGATTCAGAAGGTTTCGTCCGCCAAGAGCGGACTAACCGAAGCCTGCACCAGCCTCATGACAGGCTTTGAGGTAAGTAATAAAAATGTGTGAAATTACCACCCGATAGGTAGTAGCCCCTGATACTCTGTTTGGTGTTCGGAAGGAAAAAAACAAACGGAGGGTCAATTATATTCGCAGGAGTCTAACAATAAGTTTGAATGTGAATAAGTAGGCTGTGCTGCTTGTCGCTATGGTCCGTACGACCGAGATAGCCGGACTAAAACAGGACCTAGAGCAGGCGCAGGGAGAGCTCGACCTCACGAGGCGGCAGCTCGAAAAGAACAAAGGTGAGCGATTCCCCGCTCTCATATAATGAAGGATATATAAAACTAGTTATTCTAACGATGAAGCGTCGTGATTTTGTAACAGAGGCCACCACTGAAGTGGCATCTCTAAAAAAAGCGATGTCCGAGGCCGAACACAAGGCGGCCTTGGAATGCAAGGATCGCGAGAAGCAAGAAGCCCGAGTGGGCGAGGTACAAGAAGAGCTCCAGGAGCTCGGCAAAAAGTTCGAGTTCGTGGAGCATGAGCTTAAGGCGAAAGAGGCCAAGCTGGCGATGGCCCTTGCAAGTATAAAAGACACCAAGGCCGAAGCCGAGAAGGCACGGCAGGAAATCGAGGAGGCCAAAAAGATAACGGTGGGTAAGAAATTCTTTATGCAAAGCAAACATGTGGAGGAGGCATTTCTTTTACTTACCCGAGTCCAGAGCTCTCCAGGGGCATTCGCAGGTCTCCCACGCAGCATATCAGATGTCGCGGAGTTCTACCGTGCTCGGGAGGGGAGCTCAACGGAGAAGCTGTTCTGGTCCCAGTATGCTGGGGCCGAACATCCAACGCCTCTTAGTGACCAACTGAAGCAGTTGGTCAAACTCCAAAGGGTGGCCGAAGTGGCTATGAAGGATTTCATAGTCCGGATGTGGCCTGGTGAGCCCCTGCCCACCAGCTACTTCAGCCTGATCAAGCGGATGGTGAATGCCTATCCACGACTGGAAGTCATCAAGCGATCCGTTGGCATTGAGGGTGCCCGCCGGGCCTTTGCCCGTGCGAACGTGCATTGGGGCAAGTTGGATGCGGAGAGGCTGGTGAAGGACGGGCCGCCGGAGGGCAAGGCGCATCGCTATCAGGAGAAGTATTATGATGGCGTTATGAAGGGCGCTCGCCTCGTGGCCAATGAATGTACCAAGGACATAATTTTTGAATGAATTCACTTCTGTCATGTTTGTAATTTAAAGACGAAGTTACTTGCGCTATGTAGCGCTTTTGTTATTTAAAATATTACCTTTTGTGCGGCTGTTTATAAAATTCTGAAAGTAGGCCAGTCGTCGGCTTCCACCCCCATGCAACTAGTAATGGGGTGTTCGTGGAAAACCCGGACACTCTTTATCCAAATGTTTGGTCCCGTAAGGAGGTGTCCGGCGCAACGAACAAGGCAATCGGACTATGCGGCTTTATAACCTTCACTTAGCCATAGAAGTCTACAATTTTAAATTTTGGCGAAGCCCCTAGAATCCGGAAGACCGAATTGGGACGCTATATACACCTAAATCGGATGAAGCCGAATTATCGCCTAAAGCGGAAAAATCTTTAAGGATTTTAAGACCTCTCAAACAGCGACCAGCTCTCGCCACATCATGCCGGTCAGTTTTTGGCTTTCTCTACTGAGGTGCTCGTCCGGAAGAACCGGGGCACAATCGCAGTAGTTCTCCCTGCGCTACCTTAGTCGATATAACGGAACATAAGGCACCAAAACAACGGAACCGGGCTATCCCAACTGTAGACCCAAGACATGATTCGGAGCTGATGCATATAATGCTATAAGTTCGGGGTGCCGCACTATTGAAAGTGTTCGGACTTGTCTTGCCGTATTATGGGGCGCCATGAGAAGCCCCTGGCAAACTGAACGTACCAAGGTGTACAGATGCAATATCAAATAGACATTTGTAAGAAAAAATGCTCAGATAAGAATAATAAGTTGACACCATATATGATCTCCCATTGATGAATAATACGTTTAAGCGTATGTTTACAATGAATGCATTAAGCGAAGATAAATAGGATTATTTGACATACCCTATCGAGGGGCAGGCTACATACAGATAGATAAAGAAGGTATAGCAATCGTAAATAGATTCCACCTGGGTATTTCCTTCTCTCCGCAAAGCCTGTTGCCTCCTTGGTTTTCTTTCCTATGTAAGTCCGACAATCCGGCTCTTCTGGAGAGGTTGCACTAAAGCAATGTCCTGAAAGGTGAAAGGAAAGGTTACGAAGGTATGAGGCGGTGATACCGCACTGTTGACTGAGCCACTGCTGTGCCTCCGCCTGTGCCCATGGTATAAGTGCGTAATTGTGTACGTGTGGCACGAATGCTGCTTTGATGGGATTTGAGCGGAGGCCGGATTGCTAGTCGTGCTCTTGGCGTGCCTGGTGGTCCTGTTGCGGGGTGCTCTGACCTCGCTTAATAGTGCTTGAGGTTGTCGTCGCCGGATTGGTGGTTTGCCAGAGGAGGCTGCATTGTACTTCTGCCGCAAGGGCTGCAGTATGCTCTTCTGTATGGAGAGAGCGGTCCATATTTCCATTGACTGTTATGACGCCGTGCGGGCCTGGCATCTTGAGCTTGAGGTATGCATAGTGTGGTACCGCATTGAATCTAGCGAATGCGGTTCATCCGAGCAGTGTGTGGTAACCACTGCGGAAAGGAACGATATCAAAGATTAACTCTTCGCTTCGGAAGTTATCCGGAGATCCGAAGACCACTTCCAATGTTATAGAGCCCGTACAACGGGCCTCTACTCCAGGAATTACACCTTTAAAGGTGGTTTTGGTGGGCTTGATCCTTGAAGGATCGATGCCCATTTTGCGCACTTTGTCCTAGTAAAGCAGGTTCAGGCTACTGCCGCCATCCATAAGGACTCTCGTGAGGTGGAATCCATTGATGATTGGGTCTAAGACCAATGCGGCCGAGCCACCGTGACGGATGCTAGTAGGATGGTCCCTATGATCAAAGGTGATCGAACAAGCTGACCATGGGTTGAATTTGGGGACGATTGGCTCCATCGCGTAGACGTCATGTAGTGCTCGCTTCCGTTCCCGCTTGGGGATGTGAGTGGCGTAGATCATGTTGACTGTTTTCACCTGGGGGGAAATTTCTTCTGTCCCCACATGTTTGGACACCGGGGCTCCTCGTCATCGTCGCTGTGCAGCCCCTTATCCTTGTTTTCGGTGTTTATTTTGCCGGCTTGTTTAAATACCCAGCAGTCTCTATTGGTGTGGTTGGCTGGCTTGTCTGGGGTGCCATGGATTTGGCATGAGCGCTCCAGTATACGGTCTAGACTGGACGGTCCCTGATTGTTTCTTTTGAATGGCTTCTTCCGCTGACCGGATTTGGATCCGCTGAATCCGGCATTGACCGTCGTGTCTTCGGTGTTGTCGCCGTTGTTCCGTCGCTTGTGTCTGTTGCGCCATAGATTGCCATTATTGTCACGGACATCTGACATGCCAGAATGTGGCGTAGTGCTGCTGCGAGCCAACCAGCTGTCCTCGCCCGTGCAAAAGCGGGTCATTAGTGTCGTGAGAGCTACCATGGACTTGGGTTTCTCCTGGCCGAGGTGTCAGGCGAGCCACTCGTCACGGATATTATGCTTGAAGGCCGCCAGGGCTTCGGCGTCCAGACAGTCGACTATTTGGTTCTTTTTAGTTAGGAACCGAGTCCAGAATTTCCTGGCTGATTCTCCGAGCTGTTGAGTAATGTGGCTCAAGTCATCGGCATCCGGAGGTCGCACATATGTGCCTTGGAAGTTGTCAAGGAATGCGTCTTCCAGGTTTTCCCAACTGCCAATGGAATTTGCGGGCAGGTTGTTAAGCCAATGCTGGGCGGGTCCTTTGAGCTTAAGGGGAAGATACTTGATGGCATGTAGATCATCTCCGTGGGCCATGTGGATGTGGAGAAGGAAGTCTTCAATCCATACCGCGGGGTCTGTTGTGCCATCATATGATTCGATGTTTACGGGTTTGAACCCTTCTGGGAATTCATGATCCATTACTTCATCAGTGAAGCAGAGGGGGGGTGGCGCCTCTGTGCCGGGCTATGTCGTGATGCAGTCCGGCTACGTCTGACTGGTTATATTCGGCCCGGACGAATTTGCTGTTAGTGTATCCGGTATGACGGCCATCGTCATGTGTTGCGGTGCGCCCCCGTGATCCGTAGATCGATCTTGGTTGTCCTGCGGTGTTATCCAGTCTATCGCGCAGGTTCTGAGTATTGCCCCGGGCCGTAGTAAACTGTCGCAGGGGTGTAGGCTGGTATTCAGGCTGATATGTCGTTTTAACCCAACCTCGAGGCGGCCAGTCAGCCATGTGGCGCTCGAGTCCATATTCCTCGGCTGCCAGGACTTCTGTCCATCTATCTGTGAGCAGGTCTTGATCAGCTTGAGGCTGTTGCTTCTTCTTCTTTAGGCTTCTTGCAGTGGCCATAAGCCGGCGCTTGAAGCGCTCCTGCTCCTCGGGGTCCTCGGGCACGCCGAACTCATCGTCGCCGAGGCTAATATCGTCTTAGGAGGGGGGCATGTAGTTTTCCTCCTCCGGATATCCGTCCGTCGCCTGTTCATCTGGGTTGTCCTGCCCATCTTCCTGCTCGGCCTGCTCGAAGGCGGGCTGATCGGGGTTGTATTCATCTTCGGCACCGTCCAGATTGTTTTCGTCTCTGGTGCCGGTATTCCCTTGGCAGGGCTTGGAGCGGCGCTGGCGACGCCCATGTTTTTGCTTTCTTCTTGGAGGGGTTATCCTCCATTGCCTCATCGCCATTTGTTTCTTTCGAAGTGTCCACCATATATATATCATATGAAGAGGTGGCTGTCCACCGCCCTGTGGGCGGTGGCTCCTATGTGTCTCCTGCATCGTTGTCCATACCGTCGATGTCTTCGGAGTCGAAGTCAAGCACGTCGGTTAAATAATCAACCGTAGCAATGAAGTGGGTGGTGGGTGGGCAGCGAATTCCTTCGTCGCCTGCTTCCCACTCAAGTCGAACATAGTTCGGCCTAGAGCCTCCTGACAAAGAGAGAGACTTTAATGAATTCAGCATGTCGCCAAAGGGTGAGTGCTTAAAGATGTCCGCGGCGGTAAATTCCATTATCGGAGCCCAACCTGGCTCGGCTGGCTCGAGGGTGTGCGGACCGGAACCAACAACTGGATACGAGTCAGGGGGCCTGGGGTCACGGGCTTCCACAGAGGTGAGACTTGTATTCGTCTCCACCGCTGATGAGTATGCGGCCTGCGGGGCGGGGTCCACCCCTTCGTCCTTAGGCAACGCAACCTGCTCAGGATTTAGATCCGGGGCTACTGCAGGGGTGATATCCCGAGCATTGTTCGACAGCAGGTCTAGGCCATGCTTGTCGTGACTGTCCGGCGCTCCTAGCACAGGCCCGAATCCGTCGAAGATCAAGTCTCCGCGAATGTCCGGCGTGTAGTTCAAGTTTCCGAACCTGACCTGGTGGCCAGGGGCGTAGCTGTCGATCTGCTCCAGATGGCCAAGCGAATTGGCCCGCAGTGCGAAGCCGCCGAACATGAAGATCTGTCCGGGGAGAAAAGTCTCCTCCCGGACCGTGCTGTTGATGATTGAAGGCGCCATCAAGCCTTGCAGCGACGACGCAGAGGAACTCTCAATGAAAGCACCAATGTCGGTGTCAAAACCGGCGGATCTCGGGTAGGGGGTTCCGATCTATGCATCTTAGGCTGATGGTAAGAGGAAGCAAGGGACACAATGTTTACCCAGGTTCGGGCCCTCTCAATGGAGGTAAAACCCTACTTCTTGCTTGATTAATATTGAAGATATGAGTAGTACAAGAGTAGATCTACCACAAGATCATAGAGGCTAAACCCTAAGAGCTAGCCTATGATGGTATGATTGTAATTGTGATCGGCCTTCTAAGGACCATCCTCTCCGGTTTATATAGACACCGGAGAGGGCTAGGGTTTACATGGAGTCGGTTACAAGGAAGGAAATATAATATACGGATCGCCAAGCTTGTCTTCCACGCAAAGGAGAGTCCCATCCGGACATGGGCTGGAGTCTTGCTTCTTGTATCTTCACGCTTCAATAGTCCGGATGAAGTATATAGTCCGGCTGTCCGGATACCCCCTAATCCAGGACTCCCTCACCTGGTTTCCACGCGTACCCCGGTTTTACATAACTGAGCGGGTATTCGGATACACTTCGGACTGTCAGGTCCGGAGGCTGAAGCGAAAAGGTCCGCCAAGACAAATGATTTACAATCCGGCTAGGGACTACATACGTCCACTGAAGTACATAGTCACTTGGACTACCTAAATTCTTATTCTATACCATCCAACAGGCTATCTAGCCTACAATCCTGCTGGGAATACTTTGCGGCTAATCCTACTTGGTCATATGCCAGACTTACGGGGATCTCTTTCCCATCTGACCCTACAGGTCCGACCTCGGCCATATGGTTCAGGTCAGCCGTGGTGTATCGCGTCTTCACCATGGCCCAGGCTTCCCTTGCACCTTGTCGGCAGGCCGATATCTTCCATAATCGGAAGTGCCGCCGTGCTCCCTTGAGCATCTCCACAAGTTCCCCCATGCCTCCTGGCAGGGAAGCGGATGGCCATAAGGCCTGGGAAATACCCTGCATCACCTGACGAGCTCGTTCGTGCAGGTGTAAAAGCTCTTGCAGAAGATCACCTACGGATCCGGGCATTTCCTCTTCAGGACGGCCTGTCAGCATACCTACATACATAACTCTATTAACTCATTTCTTCTCCGAACTGTACAACGGTTCATTTAGGCACTTACCATAAATGTCGCGTCGAAGCCTCCTATTCTCCTTCACGGAGTCAGCAAGCTGGGCCCGAACATCTGCTAATTCGATGCCCAGCCGGATATTGGCATCTTGGAGATCGTTTTTCTCTCGCCTAACCTGTGTAAGCACATGCTCGCCAGCCTTTAATTGTCTTCAAGCTTGCGGCTCATCCTCTCGTATGATCTCCGGATTCTCTCCAGGATTGTATGCAGAATCCATTGTTAGATTTGTAAAGCATGCCGAATATTAACTGGGGTACATACTAACATTCTCTTTGATTGAGACAAGTATTACCAGATAAGGCCTTTTTGGGTTCCTCTATTTTGGCAACTGCGGCCCTCAGCTGGGCCTTGCATTCCTCTAGCTCTTGTGATAAATGGATATTCTTCTTTGCAAGAACCTATGCATACAATGATCCTTAAATCAGTTGTGCCAACTGTTTCAAGTCTCAGGGGCTACTGATATACATACTTATCAAATTTTCTTACCCGTATATCCTTTACATACTGGTCCGTGGCTCTGGCGAGTCCATCTTGAGCAGCTCGGATGTACGCGTCCCCTGAGTTGAAGGCATTGAACGCCTCTTTGGAGAAATTGGCATCGCGGAGTACGGCTCATCGGCACCGATGATTTATAGCGCTCTCCACTTCGGAGTTTGTAGCGGAAATTCTATCTGCATCCTCTGTAGGGGGATAGTCCGGCGTTGTCCCCACGTTAGCCTCCACCCTCGAGGCTGGCTCTGGAATCTGGCTGGTGGAGGCACGGCCGGCAGGGTCCTCGGACATAGTCTGACGACTACTCTTTCTGCCAGGACACGATGTATGTTGTTACATTTCAAAGACGATAATCACGGAGCAGGTTTGAATTATACCTCTGCGGCGGTGTCTCAATACTAACCGCCTTCCTCTTAAGCCTGCCCCGCTTGGGCGCCCCTTGCTGATGAGCCCCTGTGGGCTCGGCACGGCGTCCCGGTAGCCATTTCTATAAGGTACAATATATGTGCATGGGGTAAGGCATGATGAAGGGATCCTTCTCGGAACTTAGGATGCCGGTTTTACTTACATTTGATGCAGGGAGCAGTCCGGGGTAGTCGGCGATGATGGCCACCAAGGTGCCGTCATAGCTTGCCTGGTAAAAGGTCCCGTCGACAAGCTCCACAGATATGTTCGGATCTTCTTCAAGTCTTTGGTCGAGGGCCCAGTCAGGGTCCTCTGGCTGAGGAGACGGGCTATTAATCTCTCTCATGGCCTTTTTCAGTTCCTGCTATGAAACAGCAAAGTGAATATTTGTGATAAGTAATGCGGGAATGAATGGAGTTGAGTAAAAGATAGCAGCTCACCCAGCTTGGGGGGTTGTACATGGAAAATCCATCTCGTGGATTAATGCGGAGGAACTCCTCCTGTTCTCCTTTGTACAAATCGGACAGTATTCACGCCAGAGCGGTGGCGGTGGCGGAGTCCGGACCTTTACGACCGCAGCGGGTGACATCATCTTCTCCATTGAAGTGCCACATGGGTTTCCCTCGATATTGAAGTGGCTGCACCCCCCGCATTATGCATATTGACATAACTTCGATTATTGTCAGTCCTGATTGGGCTAGCATTTTTATCCTGCTCATCAGGTAAAGGACTTCTCTGTTGTCTTCCTCCTGGGGGCTCCGGGGGCGCCAGCTGTGGCATTTCTTCATCGGGGCATTATTGAACTCAGGAAGGCCCGTCTGAATTGGGTCCGGAAGAGGGATGTCCTCTACATAAAACCACTCCAAAGGCCAGTCTTCTGATGTCTTCTTTGGAGTGCCGGACAAGTATCCGGTCTCGACGACGCGCCATATTTCGGCTCCGCACACTTGATATATTGATCCCTCCTGATTACGAGGGACGAGGCAGAACAGCCTCTTCCATAGCTCGAAATGAGCCTTGCAGCCCAGAAATAGCTCGCAAAGAGCGACATAACTGGCAATGTGCAGTAGAGAGGCAGGGGTGAACTTATGCAGCTGGAGACCATAGAACTCCAGGAGCCCACGGAGGAATGGGTGGATTGGAAACCCTAGCCCCCTCAGCAAATAGGGGACAAGGCATACTTGCTCCCCCTTGGACAGGTTGGGAAAACTCTTCGCTTGCTCCCCGCCATTGTAGGTGGCTAGTCCGGCTCGGACGGGGACCATATATGCAGGTGGAAGAAATCCCTGGGTCTGCAACTCTACTAATCGGCTATGGTGGACAGAACACTTTCCCAATCGCCTGGCTTAGTGCTATGGGTGCGAGAGGAGGAGCTGCGATGACCGGCCATGATGGTATGGTTTCTTCCGGGCGCGCTCTGATGAATGCTTGCTGAGGGAAGATGGTGTGATTTGGATCTGAGGATCCCCGTCTCGTCAAATATATGGTTTGCTTACATGGTTAGGGTGGAAAATGTAAAAATGCCCCGACTTCTCGTATTCACTCGACACGTGGAGATAACCATTATTGAGGCACAGAAGCTGAGGAGTACAACATTAATGGGAAGCCGGACACTACTCGCTACAACAGGTACTCTGGATTCGGAGGAAAACCTGCCTTGCAATGCCGAAGACAATTTTTACGCGACGGACTCATCATCATTGAAGCCTGGTTCAGGGGCTACTGAGGGAGTCCTGGATTAGGGGGTCCTCGGACAGCCGGACTATATACTTTGGCCGCACTATTGGACTATGAAGATACAAGATTGAAGACTTCGTCCCGTGTCCGGATGGGACTCTCCTTGGCTTGGAAGGCAAGCTTGGCAATTCGGATATGTATATCTCCTTCTTTGTAACCGACTCTGTGTAACCCTAGCCTCCTCTGTTGTCTATATAAACCGGAGGGTTTAGTCCGTAGGACAAGGACAATCATAATCATAGGCTAGCTTCTAGGGTTTAGTGATGTCTACTACACAACCTTCTTCTTGTAGACGTTGTTGGGCCTCCAAGTGCAGAGGTTTGTAGGACAGTAGCAAATTTCCCTCAAGTGGATGACCTAAGGTTTATCTATCCGTGGGAGGCGTAGGATGAATATGGTCTCTCTCAAACAACCTTGCAACCAAATAGCAAAAATTCTCTTGTGTCCCCAACACACCCAATACAATGGTAAATTGTATAGGTGCACTAGTTCGGCGAAGAGATGGTGATACAAGTGCAATATGGATGATAGATATGAGTATTTGTAATCTGAAATTATAAAAACAGCAAGGTAACTAATGATAAAAGTGAACGTAAACGGTATTGCAATGGTAGGAAACAAGGCCTAAGGTTCATACTTTCACTAGTGCAAGTTCTCTCAATAATAATAACATATATGGATCACATAACAATCCCTCAACATGCAACAAAGAGTCACTCCAAAGCCACTAATAGCGGATAACAAACAAAGAGATTATGGTAGGGTACGAAACCACCTCAAAGTTATCCTTTTTGATCTATCTATTCAAGAGTATGTAGTAAAATAACATAGAGCTATTCTTTCCGTTCAATCTATCATAGAGTTCATACTAGAATAAAACCTTAAGACACAAATTAACAAAACCCTAATGTCACATAGATACTCCATTGTCACCTCAAGTATCCGTGGGCATGATTATACGATATACATCACATAATCTCAGATTCATCTATTCAACCAACACAAAGAACTTCAAAGAGTGCCCCAAAAGTTTCTACTGAAGAGTCAAGACGAAAACGTGTGCCAACCCCTATGCATAAGTTCATAGAACCCGCAAGTTGATCACCAAAACATACATCAAGTTGATCACGTGAATATCCCATTGTCACCACAGATAAGCACGGCAAGACATACATCAAGTGTTCTCAAATCCTTAAAGACTCAATCCGATAAGATAACTTCAAAGGGAAAACTCAATCCATTACAAGAGAGTAGAGGGGGAGAAACATCATAAGATCCAACTATAATAGAAAAGCTCGCGATACATCAAGATCGTGCCCTAGAGAGAACAAAAGAGAGAGAGAGAGATCAAACACATAGCTATTGGTACATACCCTTAGCCTCGAGGGTGAACTACTGCCTCCTCGTCATGGGGAGCGCCGGGATGATGAAGATGGCCACCGGTGAGGGATCCCCCCCTCCGGCAGGGTGCCGGAACAGGGTCCCGATTGACTTTTGGTGGCTATAGAGGCTTTCGGCGGCGGAACTCTCGGTCTATCTTCTCCTCCGATGTTTTTAGGATATATGGGAATATATAGGCGAAAGAAGTTGGTCGAGGGACGCTCGAGGGTCCCACGAGATAGGGGGCGCGCCCAGTAGGGGGGCGCCCCCCACCCTCGTGGGTTCCTTGAAGCGTGACGTGAACTCCAAGTCTTCTGGATCATGTTCGTTCCAAAAATAAGTTTCCCAAAGGTTTCATTCCGTTTGGACTCCGTTTGATATTCCTTTTCTTCGAAACACTGAAATAGGCAAGAAAACAGCAATATGGGTTGGGCCTCCGGTTAATAGGTTAGTCCCAAAAATTATATAAAAGTGTATAATAAAGCCCATAATCATTCAAAACAGATAATGATATAGCATGAATGCTTCATAAATTATAGATATGTTGGAGACGTATCAGCATCCCCAAGCTTAATTCTTGCTCGTCCTCGAGTAGGTAAATGATAAAAGAAAGAATTTATGAAGTGTGAATGCTAGCAGGTGCACATGTTTGATCAATGATAATTTCAATCACCTTTTCTAGCATGTTTATATGTCATAACAGTAGTTCATCTCATAAAACTTCTCATGATCAAGTAACAAGCTATTCACATGTTAAAGCCTAGACCATAAACTTTCTTGAAAACTAGCAAATTTCATTCTCAGCCATCAAACAATTACAATTCATCTTATTTTCAGGAAGGGTCTATGTTAGAGCTTTGATTCAGCAAACTCCACATACTCAACTATCATATAGTCTTCTACAATTGCTAACACTCACGCAATACTTATGGTTATGAAGTTTTAATCGGACACTGAGAAAGATAGGGGCTTATAGTGTTGTCTCCCAACGTATTCACCTTTGGGTGATGTCAACAATAATAGTTCATGCTAACTTACGTCCAATTGGATATATATATATATATATATATATATATATATATATATATATATATATATATATATATATATCAGGATCTTTCCAACATGAGGTGCTTGCCAAAGGATAAAATGAAAAAGGGAAAGGTGAAGATCACCTTGACTCTTGCATAAAATTAAAAGATAGGCCCTTCGTAGAGGGAAGCAGGGATTTGCAGAGGTGCCAGAGCTCGATTTTGAAATAGAGATAAATAATTTTGAGTGGTATGATCTCATTGTCAACATAACAACCTAGAGTTCCCAATATCTTCCATACTACATACATTATAGGCGATTCCCAAATAGAATGGTAAATATTTTACTCCCCCTCCACCAACAATCACACTCCATGGCCATCCGAAACAACGGGTTACCGTCCGTACCAAAAACAGTCCTGGGGGAATTTTTTTGCAATTATTTTTTATTTTATTTTGATCTTTTTGATCATGGGACTGGGCATCCCGGTTACCAGCCATTTTTCTCGTGAATGATGAGCGGAGTCCACTCATCTTGAGAATAACCCACCTAGCATGGAAGATACTGACAGCCCCTAGTCGCTACATGAGCGATTCGGGCATACAAAACATTTTAATATTTGAAGGTTTAGAGTTTGGCACATGCAAATTTACTTGGAACGGAAGGTAAATACCGCATATAGGTAGGTATCATGGACACTCATGGCAAAAACTGGGTTTAAGGATATTGGAAACACAAGTAGTATCTCTACTTGGTGCAAGGAATTTTGGCTAGCATGAGGGGGAAAGGCAAGCTCAAGATGTTTGAATGATCCATGACAATATACTTTAACTGAGATGTGAGAAAACATAACCCATTACGTTGTCTTCCTTGTCCAACATCAACTCTTTAGCATGTCATACTTAATGAGTGCTCACAATTACAAAAGATGTCCATGATAATATATTTATATGTGAAATCTCTCTTCCTTCAATATTCTTTCATGAATTGTTCAAATGACCAACACAATGCTTGCTAACCTTCAATAAATTTACAACCTCTACTTCTTAGATGTGAAGTCATTACTCCCCATGGGATAAGTAAATGAAACATATATAATTTCAGATTTATGACATTCAACTCATTCAACCATTTACTCATAGGATAAAAGTGAAGCACACGAGTAAATGAAAAACTACTCCTAAAAGATATAAGTGAAGATCAATGAGTAGCTAAATAATTACGTAACTATGTGAAGACTCTCTCTCATTTAAGAAATTAAGATCTTGGTATTTTATTCAAACAGCAATCAAAGCAAAATAAAATGGCATTGCAAGGATAGCACAACTCATGTGAAGAAGCAAAAGCTTAGGTTCAACCGATACTAACCGATAATTGTTGAAAAAGAAAGGTGGGATGCCTACCGGGGCATCCCCAAGATTAGATGCTTGAGACTTCTTGGAATATTATCTTGGGGTGCCTTGGGCATCCCCAAGCTTGAGCTTTTGTGTCTCCTTAATTCCTTTTATATCTCGGTTTCCTAAATCTCGAAAGCTTCATTCACACCAAACTCAACAAGAACTCGTGAGATAAGTTAGTATAAACCAATGCAAAAACCTTATCATTTTCTACTGTAACAAAACACTAAGATTATTATGTAACATTGCATACTAAATGTCTCTGCATATTTAATACTCCTATCCTAAAATAGAATCATTAAACAAGCAAGCATATGCAAACAATGCAAACATAACAGCAACCTGCCAAAACAGTGTAATCTGTAAAGAATGCAAGATTCATCATACTTCCCTAACTCCAAAAATTATAAGAAAAATATTAAGCTGTAGAAGATTTATCAGAGCTCATTATGAAAAAAGATTCAACATTACATCACTCTCTGACTTTTCAAGGGAATTTTTGCAACAGCGGTAAACTTTCTGTTTTGAAACAGCAACATGTATACTAGCAAAATAAGCATGGCAAAGGCTATCCTTGACATTTTTATTGAAAATATAGATGCAAAACATTATTCTAAATAACAGCAAGCAAATACTAACAAAATAAAATGATGCTCCAAGCAAAACACATATCATGTGGTGAATAAAAATATAGCTCCAAGTAAAGTTACCGATGAACGAAGACGAAAGAGGGGATGCCATCCGTGGCATCCCCAAGCTTAGGCTCTTGGTTGTCCTTGGATATTACCTTGGGGTGCCTTGGGCATCCCCAAGCTTAGGATCTTTCCACTCCTTATTCCATAGTCCATCGAATATTTACCCAAAACTTGAAAACTTCAACCACACAAAACTCAAAACAAAACTCGTAAGCTCCGTTAGTATAAGAAAATAAATCACCACTTGTGTACTGTTATGAACTCATTCTAAATTAATATTGGTGTTAAACCTAATGTATTCCAACTTCTCTATGGTTCATACCCTCCGATACTACTCATAGATTCATCAAAATAAGCAAACAACACATAGAAAAGAGAATATGTCAAAAACAGAACAGTCTGTAGTAATCTATATCGAACGTATACTTATGGAACCCTAAAAATTCTGAAATAAATTGGTGGACCTGAGGAATTTGTCTATTATTCATCTGCAAAAATAATCAACCTAAAATCACCCTCCAGTAAAAAATGACAGCTATTCTCGTGAGCGCTAAAGTTTCTGTTTTTTACAGCATGATCATAAAGACTTCACCCAAGTCTTCCCAAAGGTTCTACTTGGCACTTTATTGAAACAAAAGCTATAAAACATGATTACTAGAGTAGCATAATCATGTGTACACACAAAAATAGTAAGGGTAAATATTGGGTTGTCTCCCAACAAGCGCTTTTCTTTAATGCCTTTCTAGCTAGGCATGATGATTTCAATGATGCTCACATAAAAGATAAGAATTGAGACATAAAGAGAGCATAATGAAGAATATGACTAGCACATTTAAGTCTAACCCACTTACTATGCATAGGGATTTTGTGAGCAAACAACTTATGGGAACAATAATCAACTAGCATAGGAAGGCAAAACAAGCATAACTTCAAAACTTTAAGCACATAGAGAGGAAACTTGATATTATTGCAATTCCTACAAGCATATATTCCTCCTTCATAATAATTTTCAGTAGCATCATGAATGAATTCAACAATATAACCAGCACCTAAAACATTCTTTTTATGATCTACAAGCATAGAAAATTTACTACTCTCCACATAAGCAAAATTCTTCTCATTCGGAATGGTGGGAGTATCATAAGAGACTTGAATACTATAAATTGTTTCCACATTAAAAGAGTAATGTTAAGAAAAAGGGTAACCATAATCATGACAAGTTTTATAAATATAATCATCACTACTTTTTATAGCATAAGTTTCATCACAATTATCATCATAAGTAGCAACTTTGTTCTCATCATAATTGATTGAAACCTCTTCCAAGATAGTGGAATCATCACTAAATAAAGTTGACACTCTTCCAAATCCACTTTCATATTCATCACAATAAGATTCAACATCCTCCAAAATAGTGGGATCATTACTTCCTAAAGTTGACACTCTTCCAAACCCACTTTCATTAATATAATCATCATAGGTAAGAGGCATGCTATCATCATAACAACTTCGCATATCAAGACTTGGGAGGCTAAAAATATCATCTTCATCAAACATAGCATCCCCAAGCTTGGGACAAACATTAATTTCAGCAAATATATTCTCAAATATTTCATACTCATCGAACATAGCTTCCCCAAGCTTGGGCCTTTTCATATCATAAGCATCATCACTCTCATCATTAATAGTATGGATAGCACCAATAGTATAGCAATTATCATCATCACAATGAGTAGTAGGAGCAACATCATTTGGGAGGGATACCTTTTTACCTTTGCTGCTCCTTCTCTTCCTTTTCTTCTTCACATTATGTGTGGGTTCAACCATCTTCTTTGAGCTCCTTATTGATGAGATTGGTTCAATAGAAAGTTCCTCCTCGTTACCTGATTCATAATAAGAAATAATAGTAGGATATTGGGAAGTCTCTTCCCTTTCATTAGTATTCTCTTCATCTTCAATTTTCTTTCTTTTCTTTATGTAATTGGCAATATAAGGATTTTCAATGCAATTCAAAGCACAATAGATATAAATTTCCTCTAGATCAATATCAAGGAATTTCTCAAGGGCAAATTCTGGAAGATTCTTAGTTAAATGTTTCAATTCTTCATAACCCAAAAGAAAACTAAGTTCATTATAATGTGCAAGGGAAATCAAATCATCACAATTTTTTGACACGATTCGATCATGAAATAATTTGCATCGGAGATGTAAATGACCACGTTCATTGCATAGTTCACAAGTACGGCAAAGGAAATGTAAATTTTCAGCACTCACATTTAACCTTTCTTGCAACAATTTAGTTTCTAAATGCTTATGCTTCTTGCAATATCTATCTTCTCCATTTGGTGTGTTCATGCAAACATGCACTCCACAAAAGTTGACATGCTTATAAGAGACATTTTCATCATAACTAGTGCAATCATCATTAATACTATGGATATTCAAAGAGTTCATACTAACAACATTGCAATCATGCTCATCATTCAAAGATTTAGTGACAAACATTTTATAGATTTCTTCTTCTAGCACTTGAGCACAATTTTTCTTCCCATCATTCTCACGAAAGATATTAAAAAGATGAAGCGTATGAGACAAACTCAATTTCATTTTTTTTATAGTTTTTATTTTATAGATTAAACTAGTGATAAAACAATAAACAAAGAGATTCTATTGCAAGATCTAAAGATATAACTTCAAGCACTCACCTCCTGGCAACGGCGCCAGAAAAGAGCTTGATGTCTACTACACAACCTTCTTCTTGTAGACGTTGTTGGGCCTCCAAGTGCAGAGGTTTGTAGGACAGTAGAAAATTTCCCTCAAGTGGATGACCTAAGGTTCATCAATCCGTGTGAGGCATAGGATGAAGATGGTCTCCCTCAAACAACCCTGCAACCAAATAGCAAAAAGTCTCTTGTGTCCCCAACACACCCAATACAATGGTAAATTGTATAGGTGCACTAGTTCGGCGAAGAGATGGTGATACAAGTGCAATATGGATGATAGATATGAGTATTTGTAATCTGAAATTATAAAAACAGCAAGGTAACTAATGATAAAAGTGAGCGTAAACGGTATTGCAATGGTAGGAAACAAGGCCTAAGGTTCATACTTTCACTAGTGCAAGTTCTCTCAACAATAATAACATAATTGGATCACATAACAATCCCTCAACATGCAACAAAGAGTCACTCCAAAGCCACTAATAGAGGAGAACAAATGAAGAGATTATGGTAGGGTACGAAACCACCTCAAAGTTATCCTTTTTGATCTATCTATTCAAGAGTCCGTAGTAAAATAGCATAGAGCTATTATTTCCGTTCAATCTATCATAGAGTTCATACTAGAATAACACCTTAAGGCACAAATCAACCAAAACCCTAATGTCACCTAGATACTCCATTGTCACCTCAAGTATCCGTGGGCATGATTATACGATATGAATCACACAATCTCAGATTCATCTATTCAACCAACACAAAGAACTTCAAAGAGTGCCCCAAAGTTTATACCGGAGAGTCAAGACGAAAACGTGTGCCAACACCTATGCATAAGTTCATAGAACCCGCAAGTTGATCACCAAAACATACATCAAGTTGATCATGTGAATATCCCATTTTCACCACAGATAAGCACGGCAAGACATACATCAAGTGTTCTCAAATCCTAAAGACTCAATCAGATAAGATAACTTCAAAGGGAAAACTCAATCCATTACAAGAGAGTAGAGGGGGAGAAACATCATAAGATCCAACTATAATAGCAAAGCTCGCGATACATCAAGATCGTGCCATAGAGAGAACACAAGAGAGAGAGATCGAACACATAGCTACTGGTACATACCCTCAGCCTCGAGGGTGAACTACTCCCTCCTCGTCATGGAGAGCGCCGGGATGATGAAGATGGCCACAGGTGAGGGATCCCCCCCCTCTGGCAGGGTGCCGGAACAGGGTCCCAATTGACTTTTGGTGGCTACAGAGGCTTGCGGTGGCGGAACTCCCGATCTATCTTCTCCTCCGATGTTTTTAGGATATATGGGAATATATAGGCGAAAGAAGTCGGTCGGGGGATGCTTGAGGGTCCCATGAGATAGGGGGTGAGCCCAGTAGGGGGGCGCTCCCCACCCTCGTGGGTTCCTAGAAGCTTCTCTGACGTGAACTCCAAGTTTTCTGGATTATGTTCGTTCCAAAAATAAGTTTCCCGAAGGTTTCATTCCGTTTGGACTCCGTTTGATATTCCTTTTCTTCGAAACACTGAAATAGGCAAGAAAACAGCAATATGGGCTAGGCCTCCGGTTAATAGGTTAGTCCCAAAAATAATATAAAAGTGTATAATAAAACCCATAATCATTCAAAACAGATAATAATATAGCATGAATGCTTCATAAATTATAGATACGTTGGAGACATATCATTTAGCCTCTACGATCTCGTGGTAGATCAACTCTTGTAATACTCATATCATCAAGATCAATCAAGCAGGAAGTAGGGTACTACCTCCATCGAGAGGGCCCGAACCTGGGTAAACATCGTGTCCCCTGCCTCCTGTTACCATTAGCCTTAGACGCACAGTCCAGGACCCCCTATCCGAGATTCGCCGGTTTTGACACCGACACCCGGGAAACATCATCCGGTAATAGCCCTACATGTTGTTTGTGGCTAGGTCTCATTATGCTCATGAGGGAGTCGCTGCATCAGCCCGCTCCCCTTTAGTTGTGTCTAGCCTTAAAGATTATTTTCTCCTCCCCTCTTGGGGTGCCCTGCCCCTCCTTATATATGTTGAAGGGGCGGGTTACATGACTAGCCCTAGTAGGATTAGGATTACTCTATTACAAGTGGAGTCCTAGTCTTGCTTCCTTTGTAAGGGAATATTCTTTACGCTTTCCTCTTAAGCCAGCCCGCCATAACATGAGCCGGCCTTCTGTGCCTTGGGCCTAGTCTTCTATCTGACCCACCGTCGGAACCATCAGTGTGTCGCTAGGCTCGTGAGTCATCAGACCAGTGAGCCGCAAGACTCGTAAGTCGCTAATCCTCTCGCGTGTTACCAATGAAACGCCAAGTCTCAGCCAGGTCATATATCCGACCGGGTGATACCACGAGGTATATCCCCGACACATTATGAGTAGTCTCATTGTGTACCAATTTGCGTCTTTCCCACCACAAGTACTAGGTTGATATGGTAATCATGTCACACACATTTCGAGTGCCCATAATACATACTTCTTGGTCTGATAATGAAAGTAAATATTCCAAGACTGCATCACCCGGTTAGTCTATTTTACAAGCTCTGTCGATAATATCGTCCATCCCTAGTCTTCTCCAGACTTTTTTTGCTCTGTCACATAGAAATAGCAGATGTTTTGTGTCTTCTGGCCCAGATGAGCAGGCAGGACACTCAGGCGAGACTTTCACATGTCTATTAGCTAACTTAACACGACACGGAAGAGTCGTGAAGTGTACGCTAAATAAATATTTTAATCTTTGCTGGACAAGCAAGTTTCCAAATTCTCCCCCAAATAGGATTGACCGTGGTACATCCCATCCCATTGGTATGTCGTAACTTGTTCCCATATTGGTGGTCCCATTCCACCAAATAAGCAGATCGAACAGAAAAGATCCCATTTTTGTGAAATTCCAAGCTATGAAATCTGGCATATCATGTTGCAATATCGGGATCGGGATCGCAAGAACTCGCTGAACATCAATAGGCCGGCGTCCTTATTACTTTAACAATGCTCTATGTTCAGGAGAGTGGGGTCATCATGCAACACATCAGCTAGTATTGAAGGCGAGACTAGGGAATTACTTGGTATTTATATTTCCACACATGCCATTGAGTTTTTCTCTGGAACTCATATTCAATAACCAATGCAATTCTAGCAAAAAAAATATAAACACTAACTATGAACGTGAAAATAAATAGTACTGATAAACATTTTTCTTATATTAGTTGGACCAACCTGACCCAAATTCCTAGCTACGCCACTGGTCAACGGTGTCATGTGGAAGCCATGGAGGGAAGAAAGGGATACTATAGCTAATTGTCTGTCTTATGTTTTTATTTTCTTTGAATGTAGTGTTTGTGTAGCTCCCCTCGATGAAGGCGATGCGCCGATGCATTTAGTTGCATGGGATTCGAAGGGTTGAAGGGGATTGAGAGGAATTAAATTCCGTACAAGTTAAAATCTTTCATGCAGAATATGTGATGTTTGTGCTCCCATTGAAATATATGAGTACTCCCTCTCTTCCTAGATATAGGACCTTTTATGGATTTCAGTATAGTCTATACACGAAGCAAAATGAGTGAATCTACACTCTAAAATATGTCTAGATACATCTGTATGTAGTTCATAGTGGAATCTCTAAAAGGTCTTATATTTAGTAACAGAGGGAGTAGTATATACCGCCAAATGGATAATTAGTTTTCATATCTTCACTTATTGTTTTTTTAACACAGTACAGACGCAAGCGCTCGTATAAACACGCATACACTGTCATGCCAATATGCGACCCTATCCTAAAGGAACTCGAAGCTCCCACCAAGGATAGAAGCGCATATTGGAGACGCTTTTGCAAGGTGGATATCATTACAACATACCATTACATAATAGTTGGGGATACATACAAGAGGCATACAATGCCACATGAATACAACAACATCATACATAAGAGCAACCTTCGACTATGGAAGAAACTCAAATAGAAACTCAAACGACATCCACCCTGCTAGCCCAGGCTGCCGACCTGGAACCTATCCCCTGATCGAATAAGAAGCCGAAGAAGAACTCCAAAACAAGTAAACATCGCTCTCGCATCATGATCATCGCATTACCTGTACCTGCAACTGTTGTTGTAGTAATCTGTGAGCCACGAGGACTCAGCAATCCCATTACCATGGGTATCAAGACTAGTAAAGCTTAATAGGTAACGAATGGATAGTGGTGAGGTTGCAGCAGCGACTAAGCATGATATGGTGGCTAGCTTACGAATACAAGAATAAGATGAGAAGCTACACAAACGGTTGCAAACTAGTAATGATCAAGAAGTGATCCTAAAACTACTTACGTCCAAACATAACCTAAACCGTGTTCACTTTTCGGACTCTGCCAAAAAGAGACCATCACGGCTACACACGGGGTTGATGTGTTTTAGTTAAGTCAAGTGTCAAATTCTCTACAACCGGATATTAAAAACTCCCATCTGCCACATAACCGTGGGCACGACTTTCGAAAGTTTAAACCCTACAGGGGTGTCCCAACTTAACTCATTATAAGCTCATGATCCGCGGAGACAATCCTCCATCGCGGGACATCCGATCAGACTCGGGGTCCCAGTGCACAAGACAGTTCAACAATGGTAAAACAAAACCAGCAAGACCGCCTGAATGTGCCAACAAATCCCGATAGGAGCCGCGTGTATCTCATTCTCAGGGCACACCGGATTGTCCAAACTTCCGGTAGGCCAAATCCATAGTTGCCCCTGGCGGTCACCGGTGGTTGAGGATTTGGACCAACACTCAGAGGAGTACTGACCCGGGGAGTTGAGCCGCGGTGGCGGGGTCCAGCGAGGGAGAGCTCAGCGGCGGCGCGTCCTGCGGGAGAGAGAGAGGCCGGTGAGGGAGAGAGTGTCACGCCCAATATGCGACCCTATCCTAAAGAGACTCGAAGGTCCCACCAAGGATAGACCCGCATATTGAAATGCTTTTGCAAGGTGGATATCATTACATCAACATTACATAATAGATGGGGATACATACAAGAGGTATAGAATGCCACACGAATACAACATCACAATACATAAGAGCAACATCCGACTACGGATGAAACACAAACAGAAACTCAAACAACATCCACCCTGCTAGCCCAGGCTGCCGACCTGGAACCTATCCCCTGATCAAAGAAGAAGCAAAAGAAGAACTCCAAACAAGCAAGCATCGCTCTCGCGTCATGATCACCGCATAACCTGTACCTGCAACTGTTGTTGTAGTAATCTGTGAGCCACGAGGACTCAGCAATCCCATTACCATGGGTATCAAGACTAGCAAAGCTTAATGGGAAAGGAAGGGGTAAAGTGGTGAGGCTGCAGCAGCGACTAAGCATATATGGTGGCTAACATACGCAAATAAGAGCGATAAGAGAGCAAACGGAACGGTCGTCAACTACCAATGATCAGGAAGTGATCCTGAACTCCTACTTATGTCAAACATAACCCAAAGATCGTGTTCACTACCCGGACTCCGCCGAAAAGAGACCATCACGGCTACACACATGGTTGATGCGTTTTAATTCGGATCTGGTGTCAAGTTATCTACAACCGGACATTAACAAATTCCCATCTGCCTATAACCGCAGGCACGGCTTTTGAAAGTTTATACCTTGCAGGGGTGTCCCAACTTAGCCCATGATAAGCTCTCGCGATCAACGAAGGATATACCTTCTCCCAGGAAGACCCGGTCAGACTCGGAATCCCGGTTTACAAGACATTTCGACAATGGTAAAACAAGACCAGCAAAGCCGCCCGATGCGCCGACAATCCCGATAGGAGCTGCACATATCTCGTTCTCAGGGCAACACCGGATAGGTCAGCCTATGAGTAAAACCAGCCCTCGAGTTGCCCCAAGGTGGCCCCGCAGTCTGCCCGGTTCGGACCAACACTTAGACAAGCACTGGCCCGGGGGGGCTAAAATAAAGATGACCCTTGGGTTAATTACTCCCAAGGGAAATATAGGTGGTGGTGAGGCAAATGGTAAAACCAAGGTTGGGCCTTGCTGGAGGAGTTTTATTCAAAGCGAACTGTCAAGGGGGTCCCATAAATCACCCAACCGCTTAAGGAACGCAAAATCCGGGAACATAACACCGGTATTGACGGAAACTAGGGCGGCAAGAGGGGAACAAAACACCAGGCATAAGGCCGAGTCTTCCACCCTTTACCAAGTATATAGATGCATTAATTAAATAAAAGATATTATGATATCCCAACAAAATCCTGTCCGTCAAGGGGCAATCTTCAACTTCACCTGCAACTAGCAACGCTATAAGAGGGGCGGAGCAAAGCGGTAACATAGCCAAGCAACGGTTTGCTAGGAAGGGTGTCAAAGGTTAGAGGTTCATGGCAATATGGGAGGCTTGATGAGCAAAAGATAGGAAACGCAGCATGGCGATAGAACGAAGCAACTAGCATAGCAATGATAGTAGTGAGATCCAGGGTAGCGGTCATCTTGCCTGAAATCCCGCAAGGAAGAAGAACGAGTCCATGAAGAAGATGAAGCCACGAAGACGAACCAAGCGTAGACGAACAAATCCTCAGGATCGCAACGAAACGGGAACTATCGAGAAGAAGCACACAACATGGTAAACACACCACACATGAACAAGGCATGATGCACAAACAAGCATGATGCATGACAGGACTACATGAAGCTACTCATGGCAAGAGATGATGCAAACAAGAACAACACATCAAGGCAAGTTTAAATGAGGCCGGAAACAACATATAACAATTCCGGTAAGTCCCCATATGCATATTTCGAAATTGGTCCAGATCTGAATAAACCTTATGTTCAAGTTGTTAAACAGCAAGTTAAGATGCACAAAGATGATCTACACGAGATTCTAGTCAAGTTACATATAAAGTTCATTTAGTTCGGAGCTACGGCCTAGAAGATATGAGCAAAACAAGTTAAACATGGCATTGATGCTAAATGCACCCAAACATCAAGCAAACACCTCAAAACAAGGATGCAACATGATAATATGAAACTACATGCAATTCTAAGCAAGTTTCATATAGAGCACACTCAAAACGGAGCAACGGTTCAACACACACACACTAAACAAGTTATAGCAACAATCTGCCCAAAACAGCAACTAGGCATATTGCAAGCATCAAAACAATATGCTATAGGATCTCAACATGAAAACAAAAGGTATGGGCATGATGTAAAGGTAAAGCACAACAAAACATGAACACTGAGCTATCTCTAGAAATCACTAGAACATGCTCAAACACACATGGCAAGATTGCAAATGATATTAGTTTCAGACTTTGCAGAAAATAACATCAGGTTGCAATGTTTAGAGCTATCAAACAACATGTTACAGGAACTTATCATGGAAAACAAAGGCATGGCATGAACCTACTAAATGCATAGATCAAATGTCCTTTACTGACCATAAGCCAAAAAGGAACAGAAAATATGATGGCACCCATGTAAACATGGCAAGTTATATTACAAATTCAAACATGGCAGGAACAACAATAAGAAGGCATGTAGATGAGCTTGTACCACTCACCACAGAGCAATAAATAGCATGGCAAGGCAACCAACAGTAACAAGGCATATTTGTGAAGCTAACAATGGCAAAAGCAAGTTCATAGGGTGCATGGATCACTAGCAAAACACATGGCAACAGCTGAACTTAATGTTAACAGGCTGACAACAACATTATTTAGCAACTTTGGAGCAAGATAACAACAAGCTACAGCAGGCTATAAATGCAACCAGGGGAATGGATGGATAGAGCATGACATGTAGAACAAAACGCTCTTAGTGAACATCTTCACATTATGCATAGAATGACTTGTAGCAGCAGGTTTTCATAGCATCACGAAATAACAGATTCAGCCTAGCAAAACAGCAACAGCAAGTACCCTACTTAACAAGCTCGATTCACTCACCACAAGTCATTGCATTACAAGATAAACATAGCATCAGCAAGAAGACATGTTTATGAAGCTAACCAAAGCAAGAACAAGTTCATAGCATGCAAGGATCAACTACAACAACCTTGGCAAAATTGAATAACATGTAAATAATCCACAAGGAAACATTTTGAAGCAAAAGTAGAGCACGAAAATGACATGCTAGACTACTCCATAATTGCAAACAGGGGCATGAATGGATATATAATAACCATATGTTCAGAACATCCTTACTGAAGTATCTCAAAATATGCATGGATCTCTCTGTAGCATCAAGTTTACATGGCATCAAAATAACAGCAGAACAGGGACTAAAATTAGCAACATTACGAAGCCTAGTTTACATGCTTGTGCTAGTCACCACATTGATCAAAAAATACATGGTAAGCACCTCCGTAAAGAAGACATGGCATAGTTCAAAACACATGTAGACATCAACCTCATAGGATGCACACATCAAACATGGCAAAAATGACAAAAGAGCATGTTTTGTTAACAGACAGCAGACAACATTATGAAGCACTCTTGCAACAAAGATTCAGGCATCAAGATGGACTCAAATGAACATGATGCAATGGAATGAAATGAATTACTCATTGAGACGAACAATTTGACATATTACACGCACAAAACGGAGCTACGAATGCAGAGATATGATGTGATTAACATGACATGATTATGCAAAATATCCGGGACTTGGGCAAAATCGGGGAAGGGGAAAAGTCAACCTCGTCTACACGGATAACGAAGCGGTGGTGGATCTGGCCGGAGGATGGCCGGAGTAGACGGGGAAGACGGCGGCCGGGCTCGGGGTCGTCGGATCCGGTCCGGCCCGACCGGATCCGCGATGGGCGGCGGCGGAGGCGACGGAGGAGCTCCGGTAGCGCGCGGGCGGAGGGATGCCGGCGCGGCGACGGGAGGAGGCGGAGGCGGCGGCGGCTCGCCGGACGGCGAGGGCGCGAGGGCGGCGTCAGATCGGGGACAGCGGCGCGGCGCACGGAGGAGGACTCGGCGACGGGAGGAGAGGGGCGACGCGAGGTGCGGGGCGGCACCTGCGGCGACGCCCGCGGCGGCGGCCAGCAACGGGCGGCCGGGCGGCGGAGCGGCGACCGGGCGGCAGGGAGGCGGGCAGACGGGCCGGCGGCGGCGGCGCGCGGGCTCGCGCGGGCCCGCTTCAGGCCCCGCGGGCCGCGGCGGTGGGAGACGCGGACGGGATAGGTGGCGGACGCCGGTTGGCTGGGCGGCGGCGGTGATTTCATCCGTAGGCGGCGGACATGTCCGGGCGCAATGGAGATTTCGTCCGGCGGCGGAGAGGGGAAAATGCTAGGGTTAGACCGGGATTTCGGGGGAGATGCACATATTTATAGGTTCTGGGAGCTAGGAGAGTAAAATGAGGAGCGGTTTTCGGCCACGCGATCGTGATCGAACGACCGAGAGCATGGAGGGGGTTTGGATGGGTTTTGGGTCACTTTGAAGGGGTGTTGGGCTGCAAGACAAAAGGGGCTTTGCGGGCTACGCGGTTAACCGATGGAGTATCAAACGACCTCCAAATGGCACGAAACTTGACAGGTGGTCTACCGGTGGTATACCAAGGCCGCTTGGCAAACCTCGGGCCATTCCGAGAAAGTTTAACACCCGCTCACAATGAGAGACAAAAGGGGGACGACGGAGGACATAGGAGCGCCGGATTGCAAAACGGACAACGGGGAAAATGCTCGGATGCAAGAGACGAACACGTATGCAAAATGAAATGCACATGAAGACATGATAAAATGCAACACACAAGCAAATGACATGGATACGACGACAAATAACTGGTGGACACCTGGCGCATCGAAACCGGGGCGTTACAACACTCCTCCACTAACAAGAGATCTCGTCCCGAGATCTTAGGACCGAGACGGAAGGGAAAAAGGGATGAGCTGAAACAAGAACTCAAGAGAAGAAGCAAAGAATCGAGAGCACTCGAAAAGAAGAGAGGAACGACGAGAATGACGACAATCGAAAGCTCACTGAATCAGATAGACTATGAAACAACTCCGGTTAGAACGAGATAAGAAACGAATAAAACTGAAAGGATTTAGGCAGCACTCCGGCTAAAACATGGAGGAACAGAACACGAGTTTTATAGGATGGAATGATACTTGATGAAGACATGATACAAAACCTCCGGAAAGAATTGAAAGAGAATTGAATGAGAAGAACTTAGAAGGAAAGGTTGAACGGAGTTGTTGAGAAAATCAACAACGAAAGAATAAGCTTGTTGTGGACTTATGAATAACCTCTCAAAAATTATGAGGTGATAACCGACCACAAGCGGAAAAGATTAAATAGCTGAGAAGAACGAAGAAATGCAAAACTCCACTTCAGAAGAAAATGAAGAATTATTTGCGCTACAAGATGCAAGAAGAAAAGATACTTGAACTCCACCAGCAAAATCTTGATGAACTCTTGACGAATGAATTAAATCATGAAGAACCACCATGAAGAACTCCGGTAATAAAAGGATGATGAGATAGAATGAAGGATGAAAGAATAAAATGAGCGTTGCGATGATTTAGATGGAGGTTCCGACGAAAGGGCCGAGGAAATTTGAACTCCGGAAAAGAATAGATGAAAACACTTGGAATCAAGAATTTATTCCTCACAAACAAACTCCAAAGGAAGGGATTACCCACTTGGATGAAATAAGAATAAGATTTATTGTATGCTTATCCTTCATCAAAAATTAAATTGATGACAAGCAATGGATTTTGCATATTACTTATTCTTCTTGAAAAAGGATTGAGAAGGGATAGCACAAAACTTGAGAAGGTCTTCATGAACCACCGGTAGGATTAGAAGAACGAATGGATTAAAATGATAATCAAGGAAAAAGAATCTTGACCGAACCACCGTAAGAATTCTGAAATGACTTATGAAAGAGACTGAATCACCGGGAAGAATTAGAAGAACAAATATGCCTGAGGGGATTTAGACGCAAAAGAACAAAGAGATCATGAGCTAATTAAAGAACACCTGAACGAAGCACCGGGATAAATAGAGAACGGTAGCTGAAATGTGAGGACGAAGAATTCTTCTGGAACGATGGACTCCGGTGAAAAGAAATGGAAAAACAACTCCTGACATACTCCGGATGGATGAAAAAATATCTGACAAATGGAATAATTCGAGAGGATAACATGAGGCTAGAACCGCGAAACTTCGAGAGAATGAACAAGATTTAAGAGGAACTATTCTTCATCTTGAACTGACGACGAGAAACACCACCAAAATTACTGAGATACTCCAGGAGAATGAAAAGCGAAGGGGTTGAGCCAACAATGAAAAGAATTTAAAAGTGATCTAGGGGAAGGCCTGTGACTGATGGAATCCATTCTTACATCACCCTTTGAAAAGAATTAGGAATAGCTCCGGAATAATTAGAAGAGTCAGGTAAGATCCTGGAAAAAGACCTGTGGGTTAGGGCCCACTGAAGAGATAACACCGTTGAAAAGGATTGTTGAAAAGATAGATGATGCACCGGAACAATTGAAATATTTGAATGAGGTGACAACCTCGAATTAATTCGAACACAGATGAATCTCCTGAAATGTCTTGAGCAGTCCGGAAGGATAAAATGGCGAGAGGAAAACGAGCAAGGAAAACACTTGAGCTACGGAAAATAATATAATCACTACCGAAAATGGAATTGAATCCACTGGAAAAGAAAAGAGATGAAGAATGTCCACCGAGACGAGAATTCACCGGTTGAAATGATTTACGAAAGACTCAAGAGGTTCTGCACGAATGAGATAGATGGTCGAGAGAGAGTCAGACTCCGGGAAGAAAAAGGGTGGGAGGGCGGGAAAACAAAGGCAACTTGGAGAGAGAACCGACTAATATCTTGAAGAGAAAACACCGGTTGAAATCATTGAGGAAAGAAAGCAAAGGCTTTGCACGAGTAGGATGGATACTCGATTATGGACTCTGGCTCGGAGATGAAAAAGGGAGGACGGGTGGGAAAAGAAAACAACTGAGGATTGAACTTGGCAAAGATGAAGAGGCTCGAGTCAACTTGACGAGAAATGCACCGGATGAAAAGAGCTGAGACCTACGATCGGAAAACCAATTGCATGATCCTAAAGAAAAATTTGAAGGGGAAGAGGAGTAAGTCAAAACACCTACGTCAAGATTCCTGACCAGAGCGATGAAGGGGCTGAGGAGTAAAAAGAATTCCTACTCTCCGATATAACTAGACTCCGAAAACAGTTTTATTCTAGACTCAACATCGGCCAGACTACACGATCAATCAAGGGGGCTCCTAGGGTCGGTCGAGGCTCTGATACCAACTTGTCACGCCCAATATGCGACCCTATCCTAAAGAGACTCAAAGGTCCCACCAAGGATAGACCCGCATATTGAAACGCTTTTGCAAGGTGGATATCATTACATCAACATTACATAATAGATGGGGATACATACAAGAGGCATAGAATGCCACACAAATACAACATCACAATACATAAGAGCAACATCCGACTACGGATGAAACACAAACAGAAACTCAAACGACATCCACCCTGCTAGCCCAGGCTGCCGACCTGGAACCTATCCCCTGATCGAAGAAGAAGCAGAAGAAGAACTCCAAACAAGCAAGCATCGCTCTCGCATCATGATCACCGCATAACCTGTACCTGCAACTATTGTTGTAGTAATCTGTGAGCCACGAGGACTCAACAATCCCATTACCATGGGTATCAAGACTAGCAAAGCTTAATGGGAAAGGAAGGGGTAAAGTGGTGAGGCTGCAGCAGCGACTAAGCATATATGGTGGCTAACATACGCAAATAAGAGCGAGAAGAGAGCAAACGGAACGGTCGTCAACTAGCAATGATCAAGAAGTGATCCTGAACTCCTACTTACGTCAAACATAACCCAAAGACCGTGTTCACTTCCCGGACTCCGCCGAAAAGAGACCATCACGGCTACACACGCGGTTGATGCGTTTTAATTCGGATCTGGTGTCAAGTTATCTATAACCGGACATTAACAAATTCCCATCTGCCTATAACCGCAGGCATAGCTTTCGAAAGTTTATACCCTGCAGGGGTGTCCCAACTTAGCCCATGATAAGCTCTCGCGATCAACGAAGGATATACCTTCTCCCAGGAAGACCCGATCAGACTCGGAATCCCGGTTTACAAGACATTTCGACAATGGTAAAACAAGACCAGCAAAGCCGCCCGATGCGCCGACAATCCCGATAGGAGCTGCACATATCTCGTTCTCAGGGCAACACCGGATAGGTCAGCCTACGAGTAAAACCAGCCCTCGAGTTGCCCCGAGGTGGCCCCGCAGTCTGCCCGGTTCGGACCAACACTTAGACAAGCACTGGCCCGGGGGGCTAAAATAAAGATGACCCTTGGGTTAATTACTCCCAAGGGAAATATAGGTGGTGGTGAGGCAAATGGTAAAACCAAGGTTGGGCCTTGCTGGAGGAGCTTTATTCAAAGCGAACTGTCAAGGGGGTCCCATAAATCACCCAACCACGTAAGGAACGCAAAATCCGGGAACATAGCACCAGTATGATGGAAACTAGGCCGGCAAGAGGGGAACAAAACACCAGGCATAAGGCCGAGTCTTCCACCCTTTACCAAGTATATAGATGCATTAATTAAATAAAAGATATTGTGATATCCCAACAAAATCATGTCCGTCAAGGGGCAATCTTCAACTTCACCTGCAACTAGCAACGCTATAAGAGGGGCTGAGCAAAGCGGTAACATAGCCAAGCAACGGTTTGCTAGGAAGGGTGTCAAAGGTTAAAGGTTCATGGCAATATGGGAGGCTTGATGAGCAAAAGATAGGAAACGCAGCATGGCGATAGAACGAAGCAACTAGCATAGCAATGATAGTAGTGAGATCCAGGGTAGCGGTCATCTTGCCTGAAATCCCGCAAGGAAGAAGAACGAGTCCATGAAGAAGATGAATCCACGAAGACGAACCAAGCGTAGACGAACGAATCCTCAGGATCGCAACGAAACGGGAACTATCGAGAAGAAGCACACAACATGGTAAACACACCACACATGAACAAGGCATGATGCACAAACAAGCATGATGCATGACAGGACTACATGAAGCTACTCATGGCAAGAGATGATGCAAACAAGAACAACACATCAAGGCAAGTTTAAATGAGGCCGGAAACAACATATAACAATTCCGGTAAGTCCCCATATGCATATTTCGAAATTGGTCCAGATCTGAATAAACCTTATGTTCAAGTTGTTAAACAGCAAGTTAAGATGCACAAAGATGATCTACACGAGATTCTAGTCAAGTTACGTATAAAGTTCATTTAGTTCGGAGCTACGGCCTAGAAGATATGAGCAAAACAAGTTAAACATGGCATTGATGCTAAATGCACCCAAACATCAAGCAAACACCTCAAAACAAGGATGCAACATGATAATATGAAACTACATGCAATTCTAAGCAAGTTTCATATAGAGCACACTCAAAACGGAGCAACGGTTCAACACACACACACTAAACAAGTTATAGCAACAATCTGCCCAAAACAGCAACTAGGCATATTGCAAGCATCAAAACAATATGCTATAGCATCTCAACATGAAAACAAAAGGTATGGGCATGATGTAAAGGTAAAGCACAACAAAACATGAACACTGAGCTATCTCTAGAAATCACTAGAACATGCTCAAACACACATGGCAAGATTGCAAATGATATTAGTTTCAGACTTTGCAGAAAATAACATCAGGTTGCAATGTTTAGAGCTATCGAACAACATGTTACAGGAACTTATCATGGAAAACAAAGGCATGGCATGAACCTACTAAATGCATAGATCAAATGTCCTTTACTGACCATAAGCCAAAAAGGAACAGAAAATATGATGGCACACATGTAAACATGGCAAATTATATTACAAATTCAAACATGGCAGGAACAACAATAAGAAGGCATGTAGAGCCACAGAGCAATAAATAGCATGGCAAGGCAACCAACAGTAACAAGGCATATTTGTGAAGCTAAGAATGGCAAAAGCAAGTTCATAGGGTGCATGGATCACTAGCAAAACACATGACAACAGCTGAACTTAATGTTAACAGGCTGACAACAACATTATTTAGCAACTTTGGAGCAAGATAACAACAAGCTACAGCATGCTATAAATACAACCAGGGGCATGGATGGATAGAGCATGACATGTAGAACAAAACACTCTTAGTGTACATCTTCATATTATGCATAGAATGACTTGTAGCAGCAGGTTTACATAGCATCACGAAATAACAGATTCAGCCTAGCAAAACAGCAACAGCAAGTACCCTACTTAACAAGCTCGATTCACTCACCATAAGTCATTGCATTATAAGATAAGCATAGCATCAGCAATAAGACATGTTTATGAAGGTAACCAAAGGAAGAACAAGTTCATAGCATGCAAGGATCAACTACAACAACCTTGGCAAAATTGAATAACATGTAAACAATCTGCCAGGAAACATTTTGAAGCAAAAGTAGAGCACGAAAATGGCATGCTAGACTACTCCATAATTGCAAACAGGGGCATGAATGGATATATAATAACCATATGTTCAAAACATCCTTACTGAAGTATCTCAAAATATACATAGATCTCTCTGTAGCATCAAGTTTACATGGCATCAAAATAACAGCAGAACAGGGACTAAAATCAGCAACATTACGAAGCCTAGTTTACATGCTTGTGCTAGTCACCACATTAATCACAAAAATACATGGTAAGCACCTCTGTAAAGAAGACATGGCATAGTTCAAAACACATGTAGACATCAACCTCATAGGATACACACATCAAACATGGCAAAAATGACAAAAGAGCATGTTCTGTTAACAGACAGCAGACAACATTATGAAGCACTCTTGCAACGAAGATTCAGGCATCAAGATGGACTCAAATGAACATGATGCAATGGAATAAATGAGGTACTCGCTGAGACGAACAATTTGACATATTACACGCACAAAATGGAGCTATAGATGCAGAGATATGATGTGATGAACATGACATGATTATGCAAAATATCCGGGACTTGGGCAAAATCGGGGAAGGGGAAAAGTCAACCTCGTCTGCACGGATAACGAAGCAGTAGTGGATCTGGCCGGGGTTCACCGGAGGATGGCCGGAGTAGACGGGGAAGACGGCGGCCGGGCTCGGGGTCGTCGGATCCGGTCCGGCCCTACCGGATCCGCGATGGGCGGTGGCGGAGGCGACGGAGGAGCTCCGGTGGCGCGCGGGCGGAGGGACGCCGGCACGGGGACGGGAGGAGGAGGAGGCGGCGGCGGCTCGCCGGACGGCGAGGGCGCGAGGGCGGCGCCAGATCGGGGACAGCGGTGCGGCGCACGGAGGAGGACTCGGCGACGGGAGGAGAGGGGCGACGCGAGGTGCGGGGCGGCACCCGCGGCGGCGCCCGCGGCGGCGGCCAGCGATGGGCGGCCGGGCGGCGGCGACCGGGCGGCGGGGAGGTGGGCAGACGGGCCAGCGGCGGCGGCGCGCGGGCTCGCGCGGGCCCGCTTCGGGCCCCGCGGGCCGCGGCGGTGGGAGACGCGGACGGGACAGGTGGCGGACGCCGGTTGGCTGGGCGGCGGCGGTGATTTCGTCCGTAGGCGGCGGACATGTCCGGGCGCAATGGAGATTTCGTCCGGCGGCGGAGAGGGGAAAATGCTAGGGTTAGACCGGGATTTCGGGGGAGATGCACATATTTATAGGTTCTGGGAGCTAGGAGAGTAAAATGAGGAGCGGTTTTCGGCCACGCGATCGTGATCGAATGACCGAGAGCATGGAGAGGGTTTGGATGGGTTTTGGGTCACTTTGAAGGGGTGTTGGGCTGCAAGACAAAAGGGGCTTTGCGGGCTACACGGTTAACTGATGGAGTATCAAACGACCTCCAAATGGCACGAAACTTGACAGGCGGTCTACCGGTGGTATACCAAGGCCGCTTGGCAAACCTCGGGCCATTCCGATAAAGTTTAACACCCGCTCACAACGAGAGACAAAAGGGGGACGCCGGAGGACATAGGAGCGCCGGATTGCAAAACGGACAATGGGGAAAATGCTCGGATGCAAGAGACGAATACGTATGCAAAATGAAATGCACATGAAGACATGATAAAATGCAACACGCAAGCAAATGACATGGCGACAACGGCAAATAACTGGCGGATACCTGGCGCATCGAAACCGGGGCGTTACAGAGAGAGAAAGGAAAGGCAGGGAAGGATGGAGGAGCAGGAGGTGGGATTCGGCCTGTGGGATCGCCGGCGACGGGGCTCCAGCGAGGTCCGAGTCGGCGGCAGCGGGCGGCGCTCCTGATCCAGCTCGGGATCGAGCGAGCGGGGAGAGGAGCGGGGCGCTCGGGGAGCAAGGCAAACGGGCGGCGGCGCGCGCGGGCTACTCGGGGCCTGGTTAGGCCCACGGCCGGCCTGGCCTGGGCCTTGGCGGGCTGCGGTGGCGGGAGGCAGGGAGACGCGACATGGTAGCCCTTAGTGGAGGAAAACGGCGGCGCGGCGGCGGGAGGCCAATAGCTGAGCGCCAAGTGGCGCCTGTGAGGTGGCCGGCGGTGGATTTTGAGGTGGAGGTGGCTGGCGGCTGCAGGGATCCCGAGGAGGAGGGGGTCTAGGGTAGGGGAAGGCTAGGGGAGGTTAGGGATGCCATTTTTGGAAGTGAGGAGGGGTTTAAATAGGAAAAGGGGGCTAGGAGAGGGGTTTTAGTCCGTTTTCGGACCGTACGATCGCCATCGGACGGTCCGGAGCGGAGGGGTGGTGTAGGTGGACTAGATGGGCTGTGTAGGAGGCCTCGGGCTGAGGGGAGAGAAGAGAAGTGCGACCCGGCGACTATTTCGGAGACCGAAACGTCCGACGAAGGTACCGGCAACGGTACCGTTATATGTTTAACGGTTGGGCTATCAAACGAGCTTTGAATGCGACGAAACTTGACAGGCGGTCTACCTATACTATAATGAGACCGCACGCCAACTTTCACCCCATTCCGAAAACATTTTTATGCCACTTATAAAATAATATTTCGGAGGTGCCGCTGGCGCATGCGAGTGTGAAAAGGCTCGGAACAGACAACGGAGAAAACCGGGGGAACCCGAATGGATGCAAGTTTTGAAAAACATGCTGATGAAATGCAGATGATGACATGTCAAAGTGCAACACGCAAGCAAATGACATGTCAACGACGGCGAATAACTGAAAGACACCTGGCGCATCGGTCTCGGGGCGTTACATACACTCACCCTATGAACGCACACACGCACACCCTATCCTTATGAGCACCTCCGAGAGACTGAGCTAGCATATCATCTTTAGATTTTACGAAGTCATCGTAGGCGCCTCGTAGTCGATGGGAACGTCTCCTCCCGTTGAAAACGTATCGCCGGAAATCATGAAATAAATCCAAAATAAATGCGAGCACTAGAATTTAGAACCCTGATGGACTGGGGATACCACTGTAACACCTAACCATCCCAACCACAAGTTGGTTCGCATCTTCACTTATTGTTGGGCAATTCCTTAACGCGAATAGTGCAAGCATCGGTCTATCCTTGTTTATCTCAGGAGAGAAAAACGCTGTGCGTATCCGTTTTACGCTATATGTGCTGAACCATGCATATGAAGTGCGATTTACTCAAAGAAAAACGCATGGAAATGTTTGCACGGACCGCACGAAGCTTAGGTGATTTATTACAAAAACGTTGCACAAAACCACACAAGAATTCAAACACAAGGCAATGACCATTCAATTCAGAAGCTACCGATGTCACCGCAGCTTTTCGGCGGGAAGGAAGAGTTATGCCGTAACTGCAACCTGAGGAGCACTTGGCCAATGTGGCTGTCCGCCTACGTGCAGCGTTGAAACCGCAGCACCTGGGAGTGGGAGGATTACTTAAGAAACACCACATTTCACTGTCCATCACCGCCGCCGACGTTTAACTTTTCCTTAAGCAGGCAGCGACGTTGCGTTCTACTTATATATTCTTACTGCTTGCTCTTTTTCATCACTTTGCCGACGACATGTTGTTAAACCGACAACTGTATATGCGTAAAATATATGGAAGTCGTGTGACCAAACTGATCAGATATCTTCCTATCCTGTTGACGCGTTAAAATCAGAAGTTGTTGGATCGTTTCACTTTGGAAGTAAAGGTCAGAGGGGAGCCCAAGTGGAGCGGCCGCGGATCACACAGCTAGCTAGCTTCCCTTTCCCTTGGCTCCTTCCCACCGTATCCAGTGCCCTCCTTGCATGCCAAGCGACTGGAACTGGCGGCGACAGCGACGACCCTGATTGACAGACAGGGCTGGACCCTGGACGGCCGGAGGAGGAAGGTAGTCGGAGCCTGTTGCTGATTGGCGGCACATTCGCATCCGCACACCGGCTGTCTGGCCTGCCCTTTAATTTGGCGCGCTCGATTATTAGTGGCGAGCGACAATGTCGTGGAAGATGCTGGCCCGGGAAATTCGTGGTTTTCACGGCGGGCAGGTTGGTTGGTTGGGTTTTGTGTTGTGCTCGAACTGTTCATCCATCTTTTTTTCGACAGCAAGTTTCCAAAGGAGGAGAAGGATGCCTGACCCAACCGACATCATCTCATCTCATCTCCTCCTACCCTGCTTTACTTCCCTTTCGGTTTCAATCAGCCCGCTCCTGTGCGCATGGCTGTAATGCGTACCACGTAAGTGCTGTTGTCCGTGTTCTAGATGCAGTGGCTTCTCTCATTTTTCGCGGGTGTAATATGTATTAGAAGTTGTCGCGCGCTTTGCTGCGCCGTTCTTTGGTCATGAGGATCATTCTTTCCGTGATCGTACCATGGCTGGTCGCTACGTTGCTGGCTTTAGTTTGCGTTGAGTGCTTTTCCTCCCATGATCCATCCTTGATTTCATTCGGAGATAGGGTTTAGACGTGAGGGGAAAGACAATGTTAGTTATAGACAACACGTGTTGTAGGAGAAATTCACATAGGCACCGACCACAAAAGAAAATTTCCACCTCCTCGGCATCACACGACGTAGTAGCGTCAATACAGCTGCTATAGGATGCTTGCAGTGTCCAATAGCATAATGCCTCCTGCTACCTTATACTCCCTCCATTCCACAATGTAGTGCCTATAGATTTTTGTGAAAGTTAAACTTTGCCAACTTTGACCAAGTGTATAGAGAAAATTGTCTACATCTACAATACCAAACATGTCCATCCTGAAAATATAACTCACGATGTATCCAATGATGTGCATTTAGTACTCTATATGTACCTACTTTTTTCTATAAACATGGTCAAAGTTTAAAATGTTTGACTTTTGTAAAAATCTATAGGCACTACATTATGGAACGGAGGGAGTATATTGGATCGACCCATTAGCATAGGTTCACCACCATATTTTGTTTATTTTATATAATCTCTTGTTTATTTGTGTTGCTTTTTTGCTTCACTTTTATTTTAAACAATAACTAAATGTTTAGGCAATTTCAAAAGGGTTTTAGGAAACATTCAACATATTTAAAAAGTTCTTCATGCGTAGTTTAAAAAAATGTTTCAAAATTGTTATATATTTAATTGTACACATATTTTTTAAATATGTTTGAATTTTTTATGGAATTTGAAAAGGCACCCACGCTTTAAAAAAATCTTTGCACATTTGGAAAATGTCCATATAATTAGAAACTCGTATTCATGTATTTAAAAGAGGTGTTCATGCATTTTAAACAGTTCAATCTACTAAAAGAGTATTCACGTATTCACAAAAGAAATATTCACCTATTTGAAAATGAGTTCATGGCTTAAAAACAATATTTGTGAGATTAATAAAAATGATCGTGTGCACACATACAACATTTCACAAAAAGGAAAACAATTAAAAAAAAGAAAAACGGAAACCTATTAAAGAAGTAAGAAATATGTGAATAGTAAACATATGAATGTACATAGATTATACATAATTAGGGGCTGCCTCTGAAGGATGGATGTTACTTGTTAAGAGAGAGAAGGTATGCCACTGTTCGGTGTTGAAGACATGCATTCACTAATGACATTTTTTAATTAGCATGTGCTAATTAATAATAAATGTGTGCATATTTATTCCTTTTTTCTTTGATGGCAGGCGCCATCATTAGGACGTTTTGCGATTGGCTGTGTGGTAATGCGCCTTTTCTCGGTGCCTTTGTTGTTTCTTTGTTGAACTTTTTTTTGTTTGTTTTACGATTGTGGGATGGATGATTTTTCTTAATTTTATTGTTACCACGTAGTTTTGACTGTTGTCAATCGGTAGGTGAAGTGTTATACGTAATTTTTTTTATTTAAGATCTGCTACACATAGTTTTTTTTTCTTTGAGGGGTGCTACACATAGCTTTTTTTAGACAATTCCGCGAAGCTTTATTAGTTCGTCACAATGTTTACAAGGACAGACAAAAGATTTTTCGGATGGCCTAACCAAACATGGCGGCCACCTCCCAGGGTGAGTGCATGCTTCGCTAAATTGTGAGCTTCAAAGTTTGAGCTCCTACTTTCATAGACTATATTACATGAAGTGAAAGAAATAGACATATCTCTAATCTCCTGAACTATTGCACCATAGCAAGCCAAGCTACGCTTCTAGATGTCGTCCACCACTACTTTGCAATCGGAAGCCACCTGGATATTCTGAGTATATAGATCATTGGCCAAAGCCAAAGCCTCCCGTATAGCAAGGGCTTCTAGTGTGGGTGGATCCGATATGAATCTGAAGACTAGTGCTGAGGCACCCAGGAAAGTACCTCCCTGGTCCCTAGCAATGACGCCAATGGAACCGACACCTTGCCTTGAAACAGCGGCGTCAGCGTTGAACTTCGAATAACCTGCAGCCGGCGGAATCCAGAGTGACCGGCTTTGTGGAGCGGTGCGAGCAACAGCAGGTGAAGGTTTTACGTTTATCTGTTGCAGCTCCCTGATGTAAGAGTTGATGAAACCATGAACTGTCGCTGGTGCCTGGAAGATGTTTTCATGAATGGCCTTCCTTCTCGCTCCCCAGATTGTCCATATGGTTACTACCACTCGCACAAAATCATCTTGGGACATGATTTTATGTAAGGCAAAGATCTAGTCCTTTGCACTATCCTCCATGTGCTCACTCATTTGCTCCAGTATATGATCCGACGCTAGAACCCATACACTACCTGCCATAGGGCAGGAAAGTAGGGCATGTCTCCAAGTATCCCGCGCTCCGCAAAGAGCACAAGTCTCATTTGTAGCCATGTTACGGTGGACAGCAGAACATTGCATGGGATGGATTGTCTTGCTAGTCTCCATACAAAAACCCGAAGTTTCGATGGAACTTTGATATGCCAGATAGAGGACCACTGATTACTCTCGGACTGGTTTTCTGAAGTGCCCGCTTCCCTTCAATCCAGCCCTCCCTACTAAGCTTTGTGCGCAAGATCATTCGGTAGGCAGACCGGACTGTGAAAATTCCCTTGCTTTCCTCATGCCATGCCCAGAAATCTGGAATTGTACGTGTGCACGGCGGTATTTTAAGGATCTCTTCTGCATCAAAGTGAGTAAACACCGACCTGACCAGATTCTCATTCCAGGAGGCGTTCGTGTTGTCTATAAGCTGAGCAACCATAAGCGGAGGGTTAGGGACCAGAGAGGTTATCGGACATTTAAAGTGAGCACGAGGAATCCAGTTATGTGTCCAAATCGCCGTACTCGTCCCATCCCCAATCCTCCGGATGAGTCCTTGAGCCATAATGTCTCGGCCGTCCAAAATCGCACGTCAAATCTGAGAAGGATGAGATCCCAACTCTGCCTAGCAAGCTGCAACTCGGAAAATAAATTGCCTTGAACATCCTAGCGCTCAATGGTGTATCATTTGTATGTATGCGCCATGCTTGTCTCGTCAGGAGCGCTAAATTGAAAATCTTCATGTCCTTGAATCCCAAACCTTCAAGGTGTTTTGGCCGTGTCATAATATCCCATGACACCCAGCATGGCTTCCTTTTTCCAAATGTAAGTTGCACGGCACAAAGAACTGGCCCAGCCCATATAGCATGTACGCATGGCACGCTAACAGTGTAGGCTCGCCCATCTTCAAAACCCATCATGCACCACGTCGCTCCATTTCAAGGGAGCTTAGTATCCTTAGAGATATGTACGTAGGTGAGCCATTCTAGGATGGTCGTGGAGACGGTGTCTGTACATGGTGCGCATCCGCCGCTTTCTGTCGGAATATTTTTTCCGGTAGTCAATCCTCGTCGCCTTTTCGAGAGTCGTGCACCTTCTTGTCCGAACCACCGGTGTTGATACGTGAAAGAATCGCATGCACGCATGTGTGTCATTTCGGTGCAGTTCATGAAGGAACACTGGCTAGTGATTTAATTGTGACGTGTTTGGTAGGCTGCATCTAGTCTAATCAGATCCGCGCGGTGCACAAATCGGGGGTTTGGTTGGCTGAGTTACATCTGTTTCTCGGCTTGCACGAAACCTAAAGCGGTCTTAGGCTTGGCTGCAGGGAACAGTTGAATCGGCCGTTTTTCGTTAACCATGCATGTCCTTCATCTGCACGCACGCCTTGGGAAGCGCGGGAGACGACGGGGCGCCGCATAACTCCTCCCATCTCTCGAGTCGCCTCTCATTCACGCCACACTACCTCTGTCTCTCTCACCGCCCCTTCATGCTCTCCATGGCAGATCAACAGCCGCAACCTGACCCCATCCTCGCTAGCAGCAACGCTATCCAAGACCAGTGGGTAACAGGCCTCGACCGGTCAAGCATTGACCGGATGTCGGCAATTCAGTCGATGTCTTCCCTCTGCAGCAGGCCGTGGGCAACGGCCATTGACACACCGGTCAATGAGACTCTGACAACAGAGATAATCATCTAGGGTGCGTCGGCGGAGGGAAGCTCGTCGGCTGCGATGATGGTGGCTGTGGCCTGTAGGGTTTTCTTTAGCCCCGTACGAGGGTTTTCTCCCATTGCTCCAGGGCAAGGTGAGGGAAACATGGCCGAAGCATCAACGGCGACTCCCTCTTCCTCCAACGTGTGTGTCACAAGGAGCACCGATGGAACGGCATGGGCCCTCAGATTGGGCCCTGCAATGGTTTGTCATCTGCGTTGGTCGGACCGTGGTCCTGCTAGGGTGAACATGTCAGGCAGGGTTGCCGTGATGGGCCAGCCGTTGGGCATTGGCCTCAGGCCTATGCTCGGCCATGAGGAGGGGGCACGAGATCCACTTTGGTTCTATGTGCCCATCAAGAATGGACGATAGTGCCATGCTTGTCATCCCGCCGTCCTTCAAGCCGGTGATGAAGCAATGGCTAGTCTTGAAGCCTCCTCGCATCGTGAGGACGTCTATTAACAAGTGGTATGAGTTCTAAGTGCAAAACTTTCACGAGTAGATGGTGCTCGGGAGGGGTTGGGAATACTTCTGCCGCTGTCACAAGATCGTCCCCAACGAACTGCTCGTCCTGAGGCTGTCTGACTTGGGCTTCAAGGTGCAGATTGTGAGATCTAAGATGTATATTCAGCCGTCGCCATTGAATTGTTCTACAAGAGGAGGATTACAGGAAGGAAGCTCTCGCAGGAGCGCACACCACACACGCAACACTAGCCGTTATCCAATCGCCACCGTCTTCTATCTTGGATCAGGGTATTTGTAGGTTGGCACTCTAGGCCCATTCTGGCCCAGCTAGCCGAGCTGGAAGGCGAGGCTGTCTCTTGGGCCTGCTCTTCTCTTCTGTCGGCCCTTGGCCGGTCTCGGGATCGCTGACAATCCCACCCTCCTTAGAAACGGCTTGACCCCAAGCCGGCGCCCGGGGAAACTTTTGCTCCAGTGTCACCTTATCCTCCCAGGTGGCCATCTCGACAGGTGTAGCACTCCACTTGATCAAGACTTGAACAAGAGACCCAGAACCCCGACGAACCACTTTCTGATCCAAAATCTGCTCGGGGATTTGAAACTGAGTATTAGGGCTAGGCAGTTGAGGCAATATCTGATGCTTGGGTTGTAACACTTTCTTCAGGAGAGACACATGAAACACTGGATGAACTTTACTGTCCGCCGGCAATTGGAGCCGATAAGCCACTACCCCAATGCGTTCCAATATCTCAAACGGCCCATAAAATTTGAATGCCAGCTTATGGTTGGCCCTAGGAGCAACTGACGATTGCAAGTAAGGTTGCAGTTTCAGAAAAACTCGCTCCCCTACTGCAAATTCACGATCACTTTGATGTTTGTCTACCTATACCTTCATGCGCTGCTGTGCCCGCAATAGGTGCTGACGCACCGACTCCAGAATGACCTGCCTATCTGCAAGCCACTGATGCAAGTCCTCCGACTGAATTGCATCTTCTGCAGCCAATCCAAAATGACGTGGAGCATGGCCATATATAATTTCAAATGGAGTTTTCCCAGTAGCTGAGTGCCTGTTAGTGTTATACCAGAACTCACATAATGGAATCCATTTGGCCCATCAAGAAGGATGAGCACTGACAAAACATCTGAGAAAGCATTCGACTTGCTGATTAACCCTTTCCGTCTGCCCATCAGATTGTGGGTGGCCAGCCGTGCTCATTCTGAGTAGAACACCACACCTCTGAAATAACTCCATCCAAAACTTGCTAGTAAACACTCGGTCGCGATCAGAAACAATAGACAGTGGCATGCCATGTAATCGGTAAACTGTATTCAGAAATGCTTCAGCCACAGACTCTGCAGTAAATGGATGATGCAAAGGAACAAAATGTCCATACTTTGACAGCTTATCGATGACCACCAACAGACAATTGTAGCAACCAGAGGCAGGCAATCCCTCGACAAAATCCATAGTAACAATTTCCCAAGGTGTATTTGGAATTGGCAGAGGCTGCAGTAAACCTGGATAAGGCACTCATTCAGGTTTCGCCTGCTGACACACCAAGCATTGTTGCACATAAGTTTTTACAAATCCCCTCATATCTTTCCAGCGAAATAACTGACGAACTCTCCTGTAAGTTACCGGGAATCCAGAGTGCCCTCCGATAGGACTGTCATGGAATGTAGCCACAATTTTTGTATGCAGCTCAGGACATTGCCCCACCCATACAAATTTCCCTACTTTGAGGATTCCAGCCCTGAGAGAAAACTTCTTGTCAGAATTGGGAGCAGTAGCTAGTTTTTGTAGCAATGCAGAAGCAAATTGATCCTCTTGATAACTTTGCTCAATTTCTTGCAACCACGCAGGTTGAACATAAGTGACATTATGTAGTTCAGGCAACACATCAGCAATAGTATGTGGTCTGCGAGAAAGAGAGTCAGCAGCACTATTGTCAGATCCTTTCTTATAAGTAATAGTATATTGCATTCCCAACAATTTTGTAAGTGCTTTCTGCTGCCACTTAGTGTGTAAACGTTGCTCAGTCAAGCTTGCTAAGTTGCGCTGATCAGTTCTGATAACAAATTCAGAAACCTGAAGATACTGACACCACTGCTGAACTGCCAACAAAATAGCCAGATACTCCTTCTCATACACTCACAGATTCTGGTTCCTGGGCCCCAGTGCTTTACTGACATACGCTAGCGGATGACCATCTTGCATGAGCACAACCCCCACACCAACATCACAAGCATCTGTTTCCACCACAAAAGTTTTTGAGAAATCGGGAAAAGCCAAAACTGGAGCTGAGACTAGAGCTTGTTTCAACAGGACAAAAGCTTGGTTTTCTACATCTGTCCAGTGATATGGAACAACTTTCTTCAAGATATTTGGCAGTGGCTTCCTCAGCATTCCATAATGTGAAATAAACTTTCTGTAATAGCCAGCTAACCCCAAAAATCCCCTGACTTCCTTAGCAGAAACTGGAATTGGCCATTCTTGAATAGTAGAGATCTTAGCAGGGTCTGTAGCTACCCCTTCACTGATGACAATGCCCCAGATAACTAATTTTGTCTGAGCAAAAGCATATTTGGAGAGTTTCACATGCCACTTGTGTTTTTCCAACAAAGCCAACACTTGAGCCAGGTGTTCCAAATGTTGAGCATACGTTTTACTGAAGATGAGAATATCATCAAAGAAGACCACTGCACAAATTCTCAACACAGGTGATAGTGTGTCACACATTGCAAAATTGAAAGTGTTGGGTCCACCAGTCAGACCCATTGAGATCACCAAAAATTCATAATGCCCAATGTGAGTCTGAAAAGCAGTTTTATACTCTTCTCCAGGGGCCAGCCTTATCTGGTGATATCCAGCTCTCAAATCCAGCTTAGAAAACCAACAAGATCCTGCCAACTCATCCAGTAACTCATCAATGACTGAAATAAGAAATTTACTTTTAACTGTCAAAGCATTTAGATGTCTAAAATCAATGACAAGCCTCCATGTCTTGTCCTTCTTTTGCACCAAAATCATAGGTGAAGAGAAGCGACTGTTGTTGTGCCTAATAATGCCAGAAGTCAACATCTCCTGAACTTGTTTTTCCAACTCATCTTTTAACACCAGAGCCTGTCTATAAGGTCTGACTAAGAAGGGGTGAGCTCCAGGAATTAGTGGGATAGTATGATCATACTTCCTCCTTGGAGGTAATCCTTTTGGGACCTCAAAAACAAAACTGGATTGTGTCAACACTTGTTGGATCTCTACAGGTAATTCAGATGTAACTGTTTCAGTACCAATGAGCAGGGCAGATAATTCAATCAGAGCAAAAGCTTGTGGAGTTGCATCCTGTCCCAACAGGGTCACCAGCTCACCCTGGAACTGAAATGAAAGCCAGTGTTTTACCCAATCCACCTACATAGGGCTATGACTTGCTAGCCAGTCCAGACCTAGTATCCCATCATAAGACGCCCAGTGGAAAAACTTTGAAATCATTGACAAATTCATGACCTGCACAAAACCATTGTCCCTTTTGCAACTGCTGATTACAAGGTACCAGAGTTCCATTAGCCACCTTAACCATGGACACAAGCATGGGGATAACACCTTGCAATTTACCAGCTAGAGCACAATCCACAAATGAGTGTGTACTTCCAGAATCCACTAAGAAAATCATGGGTTGACCCTGCAGTTGTACTTTCAGTTTCATAGTTGTAACTGCAGGTGCAGAAATCTTTCCCGGAGCAGCAGCAGACAGGAAAATTGCATTAGCCTCACCAACCACCTCTTCTTCAGTATCACTGACATCCGATGGCATGTTCTGAACATAATCAAGCATCTCCTGCACAACATGCAACTGTACCTCCTGCTTGCAATGATGATCGCGAGCCCAGCGCTCTCCACAAATGAAACAAAGGCCCTTGGACTTGCGGTAAGCTCGAAGTGAAGCCCAGCGGTCATCTGTAACTGCTGCAGACCGACTGGTGTCAGTCAACTTTTTCTCATCATTGATGCGAGCTACAGGCGCTCGAGATGCTGTTGTAGTTGTTGAGCGCTTACTATTGTTTGCACTGCTTCCTGTAAACAGAGACTGATCGCCCAGTTCTTCAGAAAAAAGTGCAAGTGCATACGCCGAATCCAAATCGGATGGCTGCTGAATTCCGACTAACAGCCGCATTGATGGCACTAGCCCTTCCATAAAACGAGTGACATAATGGACAGTACTCAGATTGGATTCATAAGCAGTCAACTGATCATACAATTCCGAGAAACGGTCAACGTAATCCTCTACCGTGCTCGTCTGTCGAATATGAAACATCTGACGGACAAGGTTCTGATGCTTGTTGCGTCCAAAACGAGACTGTAACAGCCCACAGAATTCAGACCAATTGACATTAGGTGCTCTAACCAACGAGACATTGTACCCTCGAACTGTGAAGACGCAAATGAAATCCAGTGGTGCTGAGGAGTGTTCCAAAACTTAAAGTAATCCTCACAACGAGATTGCCACAGTTTCGGATTTGAACCATCGAACCGTGGAAGCTCAATTCGGGGACCAAAATTCACCACATCCGGAACAAGGGCTCGGAAATTCTCAGCAGCAGGAATCATCTGACGCGAATGGACTGGATCTGTGTGCATACCTCGAACTGGTGGAGGGATGTAACAGGGACCCGAACTCCTCTGCTCCAGTTCAGCCCGATTTCCGTTCGATCCACTGGATCCACCGCTCGCTGATGCAGGGGGAGGTCCTTGACCAGGCTCCCTTGGCGAAACGGGCGCCGAGGTCGCCGACGTGGATCCTCGCTCGGCCCCAAGTTCACCCCACAGTTCATCGAGGTCGACTCCGATGGCGAGCTTGACGTCGTCGATGTGCCCGGACAGCTGATCCAGTTTGATGTCCAGCTTGGCGAAGGCGTTGACCACCTCCTCGTTGTGCTCCGTTGTAGCCTTGGCGAGGGCGACGTCGAAATCCGCGTGCAGGTACTCGTAAATCGCGCGGGTCTCCGGGGAAATTTTCTCCATAGCTTCTGCCCGGCGGCGCACGGCGAGGCGGGTGTGGCGGGGAGGTATAGGTGGCTCCAGGATGGGACGGCTCTGATACCAGATTGTGAGATCTAAGATGTATATTCAGCCATCGCTATTGAATTGTTCTACAAGAGGAGGATTACAGGAAGGAAGCTCTCGCAGGAGCGCACACCACACACGCAACACTAGCCGTTATCCAATCGCCACCGTCTTCTATCTTGGATCAGGGTATTTGTAGGTTGGCACTCTAGGCCCATTCTGGCCCAGCTAGCCGAGTCGGAAGGCGAGGCTGTCTCTTGGGCCTGCTCTTCTCTTCTGTCGGCCCTTGGCCCGTCTCGGGATCGCTGACACAGATCTACACCGCCTCCACCTCCACCATGTGAATATTCAGGTGCCAAAAGCACTGCTGTCAGGGCGGCATTCAGCATATGCTCCTTGGATAGCTTATCATCTTGTTGTCAATTCAAGCTTGACGCCTCTTTTGCTGCCAAACATGTATATTTTGCCACTGTTAAATTGTGTGTTAATGATGTCGAAGTAGTGTTAATTCAGTTGTTGATCACATGTGATATGTCTAATGTGAAGTATGCGGCATTTGGGTGGTAAAGCCACCATATTTAAATGGGGTGAGCAAAACATCTACGTGTACACACTCAAATAGTTGTGGTTTGCATCTGCTTACCCCTGAAGCAGAAATGCAAACACCAAACAACATGCCTAACCTGAAGCAGAAATGCAAACAACCAAACAACATGCCTAATTTGGCCACTGATGCATGCAGGCTAACAAACAACGTGAACTACATGATTTTTAGTCTGCATTAGCTCAGCCGGGTGCAGTAGAGTCGCACATGCAAGGGGGCGAAAAAGATGCTGGTAAACGAACACGCCCTTGAAGCCAAACTACAGAGGAAAACGAACAGGGCAAAATATTCAGGCGAGCTGAAACACCCGATTTCATCAGCAGAGCTGCATAAAAGATTCAAGGAAATATCGTTGCATTTTGTGGTGGCAATTTCAGGTGAAGGTAGTGAATAGATTATGACTACAAGATCACCTACGGAGAGTCGACGGCGTTTCCGATCAGAAAAAGGGAGCTCTATATACAGCTTGGCATGACTTACGAAATCTCTGCAGGAATTGTGCACCTTCTACTTATAGTCTGGCACTGATACGTGAAAAAAATGCATGCACTGATGCACAGTTGTATGATTTCAGTGCAGTTCATGAAAGAAACACTGGTTAGTAAATTGCTTGATTCATTGCTCCAACAAATTGCCATTGTCATGCAAAGATGCGAAACTACAGAGTAAAACAAACAGGACAGAACATTCTAGATAGCTCACAGTGCCACTGAAACAACAGTTTTTCATCAGCAGAGCTGGGTAACAGGATTCAAGGAAAAATCCCACGGCGTTTTTGCAGTGAATAGATTATGACTACAGGATCACCTACGGGGAGTCGACGACGTCTCGTAGAAAAATGGGAGTTCTAGGGCTCGACAAAGGCATTCATTTATACAGCTCGCCATGCCAAATAGGGTTATGAAATCTTTATGTGCAACGCAATACGGTGTTGTCCAAGTTAGGTTGGCACTGGCTCGCCAACGGATGATGATGGGTCAACTTCACCACTCTTACTGTCCTCAGAATCCATGAAACCTTGTTTGAAGCGATCATAATTTGTTGGCTCATCTGTCTTGAATGGGCGTTCTCCAAGAACCCGGATCAGATCATCCTGATGGAGGACCTCCTTCTCAAGCAAAAGCTCTGCAACTTGGGCAACTTTGTCCTTGTGCTTCCTTATCAGCTCAGTAGTGGTGTTGTAGGCCTTGGCAACCAATTCCCTCACCTCAGTGTCAATCATGGATGCGGTCTGCCCGCTATATGGCTTGTCCATCCAAAAACCATCATCCCTTTGAGGGAAAGATAGAAGCCCAACCTTTTCACTGAAGCCATATACTGCAACCTGCTGGTAAGTCATTTTAGTAACTTTCTCCAGATCATTCTGAGCACCAGTCGAGATCTTCCCAATCAAAACCTGGGGAGGAAAGAAAAATTATGCCACTCACTAGGTTGCTACGACAACAAAACTCGGTTATACAAGCAAAGGATCTATGAGATGTTGTGTTACCTCCTCAGCGGCTCGGCCACCTAGGGTCATGCATGTCCTGTCAAAAAACTGTTCTTTTGTCATCAAAAGATTCTCACTTGGTACGTACTGAGCAAAGCCTAGAGCAGCTGTTCCACGAGGTACAATTGTAACTTTAAGGAGTGGCTCTGCATGCTCCAAAAACCATCCAGCAACAGCATGACCAGATTCATGGTAAGCAACGGTTCGACGCTCCAGTTTGCTAATGACCTACACGGATCAATAAGTACATAGTCAAGAATATGAATATCAGTACCGTATGTCCATTTATCTATAGTTCAATTAAAGTCACATCGTATCAAGGCATGCCTTCCACTAGCTGCATCCAATGTTGTATTATTTACACTGGACAGTAGATACAGCGAGATTATCTTAACTACTGGATTGGGGCTAAATGGAATCTTACCGTATTTTTCTTCTCCAAGCCTCCAATTACCCTATCAATTGCAGATTCAAAATGCTGCATTGTAATCAGTTTCTCATCTCTTCTTGCAGTAATTAAAGCAGCCTCGTTACAGATATTGGCAATATCTGCTCCAGCAAATCCAGGTGTCAACGCAGCTAATCTTTGTGAATAGAACGACGGCTCCTTATCCAGTTTTAGCTTTGCAAGGTAGATGCGGAATATTTGTTCACGGCCATTTATGTCCGGCCTATCAATACTTATCTGACGATCAAATCTTCCCGGTCTTAGCAAAGCCTGATCCAGGATGTCAGGTCTATTTGTGCCAGCAAGTACAACAACCCCAGCTGTTGTTCCAAACCCATCCATCTCTACAAGCAACTGGTTCAACGTGTTTTCACGCTCACTATTCCCACCGGAAAACCCTCCACGGCCTCTTGCACGACCAATTGCATCAATTTCATCAATAAATACAATACTGGGTGCACATTCCCGAGCTTCTTGAAATAAGCTTCTCACCCTGGATGGTCCAACACCAACAAACATTTCCAAGAAGTCTGAACCAGAAATAGACAAGAAAGGTACACCAGACTCTCCAGCAGTAGCTTTAGCAAGGAGAGTCTTTCCTGTGCCAGGGGGGCCACAAAGAAGAGCACCCTTCGGTATTTTAGCTCCCAGTGCTTCATATTTGTCAGGATTTTTCAGGAAATGAACAAATTCCATGATTTCTTGTTTAGCTTCATCACAACCAGCTACATCCTTAAAGAAAACCTGCAATATACAAAAAAAAGGATTACTTGAGTTGAACCATATTTGTGTTCAGCTTTGCTGTTGTTTGGCAATGATGAACCCAGTCAAAGCTCCTTTACTATATGATGGAAGCAAGAAATGATCTTACAGATTGTATCAAATTAGCGATGGAACAAAACAGCAGACACAGAAACTAACCTTGTTTTTGGAGTTTTTATCCATCTTTGTCACTTGAGCTTTTCCAATACTGAAAATACTACGGCCTCCTTGCCCAGAACCACCACCAATACTAATCGACATCTTTCTCCCCACCACATATAGCAATCCAACAATGAAAAGTGTCGGGGCAAACTCCATGATTTCCTGGAACCAGCTTATCTTATCAGCATAAATTACAGGGATGTAATCATGTCGATCTATCCCCAATGCTTCCTGGGCCTCTTCTAACTTCTCTTCAAAAGAATCAACACTTCCAATATTAAAGTAATACTTGTATTTGCTAGGAGGCTCTTGACCAGGAAGATGACTGGTAGTGATACTTGTATCACTATGCTGGTTTTGCTTGGTTGAGGGTGAACTTCTGACATGAACTTTTGCAACTGTCTTGTTTATAACAACGATGCGGTCAACTAACCCAGGTTCTAAAAGCTTGTTCTTAAATTCTTGAAAGCTTATCTGCAACAGTTAGAAGCAAATGGGCCTTATGAGTTATAGTGGACTAGTAAAAGAAACTACATCCTGTATATAAAAAATGAAACAGATATTAAACTATTGATTAATATAGATCTATCATATCAGGTGTTAGCAGGACGGCAGGAGGTACAGTAGGATATATCTTACAGACTGAAAATAATAAAATATAAAACGCATGGTAGCAATGCCATAAAGCAATATTAATAACTAGGGTAGTAAGATATGTCATCAGTTGTGAACTACTGGGGTGTATTTGTGGCAAGCTGCAAGGAATCGAATATTTGGGTGCAACTATGAAGTTACTTCTTTTCAGTAACATTAGTAATTGATAAAAAATAGAGAAATACCATATAGTAAGAACATCCAAAGGAAAAGCACATGTTTTCTCTACCTCTTAGCTAGATCAGACCACCAAATATTTCTTTCAAAAGAGTTTAATCATTTATACAACCACCTGGCACCACTCAAACTGGATGCTGAAGCAATTTCCATATTCAAATAATGTACACACCACATTTAAATGAACCAACTCTTTTCAGATGTCTATGCATAAGAGATCAGGTGACCAACACAATTAATCAAACTGGCAATGGCTATTATTATTGTATAAACAGAGTACCTCCTTCTCTGATGAACCCGATAATGTTGCTAGTAATAGGCCAAGAAGGAATACAGGACCAATAGAGTCCTGGAATAGCTTCAGAAGTTTCTCCTGGACATTTGGCTGACCACCTGAATTGGATTCATCTGCATAGTACACAGAGGAAGCAATAACATTAGTGCACGGCTCGGCACGCCAAGTTAAAAGGACCAAATGCACTCAAACGCGTGAAAGCTGCAAACTTGCAGGCACATTTGTACATGTTCATGATGGTACACTCCTTTTTGAGGCAAACTACAAGCAGATGTGACACATAACACTCAAAAGACTAGCTAAAGCTACATATCCCCTCTGTCCAAAAGTGCAAGATCATGGGATCCAAGCAGTCAATTTTTTTAAGACTTTGACCATTAGTAGTATATGTGAAAATATACATACTGGCGATATGAGGATAATGAAACAGGATTTGTCTTGCAAAATCCCTCAACTTTCTTTTTCAAATGCACGGCAGAACCATTGCCCACTCTATTAGTAGGAGAAGCAAAAGACAATAACAAGGCTATGTATAAGAGACAGGAAAATAGGTTCCATAGACAACTCCATGGATTTCCTAAACTATAAAAATACTGTGCAGTGCAGAACTGCAAATGAAAACCACAACTTACTCTTCGATTCAGACTTGTTGCTCCCATCCCCTTTCGGCACCTCCTTCTCCTTGGGGAAATCTGAACCATCAAGGGACGCATCATCAACACAGCCACCAACCAAGCGGATCAAAGGAACACCAAAATAGGGAAGAAAGCTTACTCTTTTTCGACTGGTCGGAGAACAGCCGCCGGGACTGCGAGTTGGCGAGCAGGGACCTCCCGTCTCGGACCTTCCCGGCCCCATTGGCCGCCGCAGCCCGGCTCCCCAGAGCGGACGTCAGGTAGCGACGCACGAGCCGCAGCCCGGCGCCCTCACCGCCGGGCAGCAGCGGCGACGGCGGCGGCGAAGGCGAAGGCAGCGGTGCGCGGAACACGCCATGGCCCCCGAGCAGATAACCCTAGGTGGGCGAACATTGCATACCGTGAGCCGATGCACCTGGAGCCGCCGGACCGAACAGACGGAGAGGAAGAGACTGCGGGGTCGGAGGAAGAGAGAGAGAGAGAGAGAGAGAGAGAGAGAGAGACTAACCTGGCGCGACCGGGAGGAGCGCGCGAGCGCGCGGGAGAGAGTGGAGAGGCTCATGGCGGCGGCGGCGAGGGCATGAGGAGGGGGGGCTGCGGCCTAGGGTTTCGGCCGCGCGATCGAGCGCCCGATTCTTCCTCTTTTCTCCTTTTCTCTCGCGGGTCGGTGCGGTCCGTGTGAGAAGGACGAAGGACGGAGTGGCGAGACGAGACGACGGTTTGATTTGCGGCGGCGGAGGGCGACTGCTTCGTGTTTGTGATCGGGCCAGGTGTACACGTGGCGGTGTTTAACGATGTGTTGAGCGTTCTCGTTTTGGATTCCAGTTCTAGTTTTCCTTTTAGAATAGTGTGAGCACCTCATTAAAAACGCCAAACCTGGATCAATTTTGTGTTCAGACCCTGTAAAAGTTCGTGACACCATAAACATTTTACAGGCCACCGAAAACGTGAGTCTCAGGCTGTGTTTGGTTGAGCTGCAGATTCTTCAAAAGCTGCTGTGGAAAAGCTGCTGAAGAAAAGCTGCTGTGAAAATGCTGCTGTTGAAAAGTTGAAGGGTGTTTGGTTAAAACAACTGTGAAACTGTAGATTTAACTGTGAAATGTCTATAATGCCCCGGAGCATGAGTGAATATGTTTATATGCTAATTAACCACAAAGCAGTGATATGTACATTTGTACGTAACTGAACCATCATTTTGTAAAGGAAAATTATGACAATTTAGGTGATTCATAGGTAACACATACACAATTAAAAGACTATACTTTGATGTTTGCTGTTTCTTTTACATGACATTCATACAGACATACACATTTTCTACATAATTAGGCATATCAAGTTAGAAAATTACAAACAAATTAAGCAAAAAAACAATGGAATAACTAAACACCAGGATGAGGCGGTAGATTGGTGCTGTAGGGGCGACCCCTGTGAGGGAGTTGGGGGAGGAGGATGGAGGGAGTTGGGAGGGGGAGGAGGAGGAGGGCGGAGGGAGGTGCGAGGGGGAGGAGGAGGACGGAGCCGGGTACGCTGGCGCCGCCGACCGGTCGGACCTGTGCATCAGGACAGAGGAGGACGGGAGGAATGGAGGAGCAGGGAGCAGTGAGGAAGAGGGAGGAGAGTTCCTGGGGGCTGAGCACGTGGCTGCAACGGGGCGCCGGAGCGAGCGACGTCGATGGCCGGAGCTGGCGCCAGTGGTGGGCGGCGGCGGCTGCCAACCCTAGCTGCTTCGACGACTCCTCATGTGTGAGCGAGCAGAGGGGATAAGCTCGTGCGTGCGTTTCCTCTGTATGGATCGAGAGAAATAACTGAACCCGTATGCCTTGGGAGTGGCATGGTGGGTAAATAACATCAATTCCCATGGGGACAGCTAAAAGTGGTCGGTTTAGAATCTGTGGAAGTTGGGGTAGCCCGGCTGCGAAAATTACACTACGAGAAAGCTACAGATTCTTACAAGCAGCTGTGAGAAATTACCCCTTTGGTTGGCTTTTAGCTTCTCAAAAGCAGAAGTTGGGAAAAGCTGCACAACCAAACACAGCCTGAATCTATATTTATACCATTCGGAGGGCAGTATATAGGCCACAAACTGGCCGGAATTCTTCGCTCTCCACGCGCACCGCCGTCCGTACCAGAGGGCTCCAGACATAGATTTCTTGCGGCTCCGGCGAAGTCTGGCATTCTCTTTACGTTTCCTCGCCTCAATCCCAATTCCATAGATTTCTTGCTTTTGATTCCATCAAACATGTCACCGTCATGCAAAGCCAATAAAAAGGGCAGAGGCAGAGGTTGTGAATTTAGTGAAAAATTGATGTTGTAAATTGCAGATTTGACAAGATATTTTGAAGTGTACATTGTTAGTGTGTATTGACTATTTTGGTTTTGCATCAAAAAAAAATATTTAAGACTTTGCCCTTTCTTTAAAAATACGTCCTCTGACACTAATCATACATGCGTTTAATTTTTGCCGGTCATAACGGGTAATTAATTTGACAACTTACAATCTCATCTCGTCGCCCATGTGTACGATTGTACGGAAAGAGCAAGCATTCAAAATCCCTCATTTGTGATCCTGCACTAGATACTAGGAGAATTCACGCCAGGCATAAACCCGATACCTGAAGCCTAAACCCGAAAAACCCGAACCCGCATAACCCGAACACCATGTCGGGTAGCAGATTTAAAAACCCAAATTTAATTCGTGTAATTCGGGTAAAAGGCCACGGTACCGGAATAGCCCGGAATAACTAGTCAGTCCAGCAAACACCCCGCAGAGAGAGAGAAGGCCCAGCCCAAAATGCTCCTGCCCCGGACCCCCGCAAGCAAAACCATGTTCAGCGTGACCTAGTCGCCCCCGAAGTCCCAACCCCCCACCCAACCCCACATTGTCTGCCGCCATGCCCTAGCCCTAGCAAAGAATACCACACAGAGAGAGAAGGCGTAGCCCAAAATGCCCCCGCCCCCCGCCCCCTGCAAGCAAAACCACACGCAGCGTGACCTAGCCGCCCCAACCCCCCCCCCCCCCCCCACACACACACACACCCACACCCACACCCACATCGCCTGCCACCATATGGGATGAAGACATCTTTGTGTGGCAGTGTTTTTGTTTGCTATTTGACTGAAGTACTTTGTGGTCTTTTGCGTCTCATTGTGTTTGATGCTCCTGCTAAGTGTGAACTTTGTATGTGTCATTGGCTCATTATTGTCCTGAAAATCTGAACTTAGTCGGTCACTTGGTCATTTCGTTGTGCTGCTGCCTACTGAATTGCTTGCTATTATGTGGCAGACCTGAGCTTATGTTTCCACTTCGTTATGTGGCTCAATTGTTTGTTGTTAAGTGTTATGTATTATGCTACTGCCTATTGTTGGTCATTTCGTTGTTATGGTGTACAAATACTATTGTGTGCATCTGTTTAAAACTTGCAATGCTGCATGAGCTGCTATTATGTTGCTGAAATTTGTTTATTGTTGTCATTTGTTGTTATGCAGCTCAAAATCTGCAAAATTGTGCAGAAATGTTGCCGAATTTTTGCAGAAATATTGCGCAAAACTGAACTTATGCTGGCATTTTTTGTCAACATTTACTACTTTGGGTAGTACGGGTATTACCTGAACCCAAACCCGATTTTGCGGATAGCAAACTTTCCACAAAAATTTTGGGCACCATTTTTGGAATCCCGAATTTGCGAGTAAACCCGAACGCCCAGTGGGAGAAGAGTGATTAGGTTTTTGGGCGCGTGACTGCTCGTTGTTGTTCCTTTACTTTGACTACATCCACACACACCTCTCCGACATTGTTATGGGCTAACACCCCAAAGTCAGTCCAAATTGTTGTCGGCATGCAGCCGCCTCCTCTCCAGAAAATATTAGGGTTCCCTCTGCCTCCCGCCGCCGCCGCCGCTGGTCCATCTCGTCTCCGATGGCCTTAGGGCCATGGGGGCGCGGTGGATCCCGAGCTTTGCCAGTGGAAGGGCTCTGTTTTTAGATGTTTCTTCGAGTTTCGTTAGGGTTTGTGTCATGGTCAGGAAGACAAGACTGCGACGGCTTCCTGAAGATGGAAGGCTCTCCCCGCCTAGACCCCATTCGGATCATGCTTCTAGCATCTTCAGTGGGCGTGTGGAGGTGTGTCTTCAGCGGATCTGTCTTTGGTGGTTTTTCTCGGATCTGGTTGTCGTTCATCTTCGTTCGTGTGTCTTTAGGTTGGATCCTTCCGATGTACGCTACTCTTCATCGGTGGCGGTTGCTGTTCTAGTGCGCTGGTTCTACGGGGCCTTAGCACGACGACTCCCTGACTGTCTACTATAAAAAGTGTTGCCCGGCTCCACCAAAGGAGAGGCGATGACGACATCGCTTCAATGCTTGTAGTTGTCGCTATGTGGTCTACGGATCTGAATGTAATTTTTATTATTTCTAGTGTTCGTTGCACTGCCATGATTAAAGATGAACAAATCGAAAGTTTTTTCATAATAACACACACCCCGAAGCCGCCAAGAAGAAGGTCAGGTAGTACATGTTTCAGCAGGTATACCGATGATATAACCCAATCAGCTACTGCTACATGTTTCAGCAGGTATTACTCACTAGTGTCGCGCACTCGAGGCCCACCAACATGGTTACCACAATCGTTCATATGATCTTTTGACGATCTCTACGGTGTACGTTGTATACTCCTAATTATACCCTGGTACGCCGAACGTCATAGTAGACGCTCTCGCCCTAGTGGCCTAGCTGGTCACCTCGATCAGATCCTCTCCACGGGAAGTAGAGCTTCCAGGGACCATGGTGAGTCCAGACTAGAAGAAGAAAGCACAGTTGCGTCAACGGCAGCAGCAGAATGCGGCAGGGAAGAGGCCAAGGAGTCCGTCGGCGTCACACGCTGCACGGCGCCATGGGCGCGTCGTCCCTCGTGACGCCCCTGCAGCGGCTCGTTGCCTTCTCGTCGCGCATCGTCGCCGGACGATGTTCCATATGTTGGCCGTACGCTGCAGCCGATCCCCGCGCCGGCGACGGCGTCGCCCGCCGCGCCGGGTAGGTCCGCGGCGGCGTCCGGGGGCTGGACGCGCCGGAGTGTCGTCGTCTGCGGGCCGTGGAGGTGCGACCCCTCGTAGGTGACGACGAGCATCTCCGGGTCGTCCGTGGACTTCTCGACGTGCTTCTTGGCGCTGCACCGTGCGCTGGTGCACTTGTAGTAGCTCCTGCATGCGTGCGGAAACGAGAGGTCAATGACACGTACGTGCATGGTCAATCGTTACTAAAAAAGCGCCCTTGAAAAATCTATGTATTTTGTCGCCGCAAGAGTGTTTTTATGCTTGTCTTTTTAACGAAGATCAATTTATTATCTTATTTATTAATTATACATAGAAGAGAGTTGACCAGCTAATTTGTTGAAAACCGAAGAGAATACCAACTCAAATTCCTGCGAGGCACACAGGATACCCTGCACACCTTTTTAAAGAGGGTCACGTCAAACAGTACTCATGCATTATCATCATCATTTATCTTCTACAAGGCGTCATGGTCATCCTAAACCCTGAGGAAATGGCTTCCATTTCGCCATAGACGATAGTTGACCCAAGTAGATCCATGCGAAAACTCAGCCTCTTACGAGAAGACAATGCAGATCCAACTTTGACGAAAAACTAGGTAAGATTGACGGCGTGGAATACCACCAAATGGATCACCGACTACCGTCATCATCCGCCACCAAGACTCTACCACCACAACCCCGACTTCTCAGTAACGAATAGGCGAACGTTAGGCGCCGGCCGACCGGCCGAAATTTGGGCCGGTCTCCGCGCGGCCCTCCGATTTGAGCCCCAGCGCCGTTGGATTCTCTCCCCTTTCCCCGATTCATTTCCTTCCTCACGCATTGGAAAAACAAATCCCCTCTTCTACTGATCAACGCGCACTCCCCTTTCCACCATGCGCTCCTCACAACTCACAAGGCCCGAAGACCGCCATCGTCCCCTGGCCTGCACCGTTGCAACTCGTGGTCGCCACTGTCGCCGTTGGAAGCTTGCGCAGGCAGGCAGGCTGCCGCAGCGAACGTTGTCACGTTTGATGTTTCTCCCCGCAGCCCTTCATTCAGCAAGTGCGTGCGCCACAACATCCTCGCCGTCAAAGCACCGCCGTCAGCGGTTGCAACATCGGCGGAGCCGGCGCCCAGCAAAAAACGCCCTATGCTTTTCTCTCAGGTCACTGCCTCACCATGACCAACGCAGCAAAACCAAACGCCGGGTGTAGTTTTTGCAGGTTGCGGTTGCAGCCCACCTCAATCCACTTGTCGTTGTCACAAAACACAGCTTCCGTCGATTGAAACAAAAAGAAACGTCAGTTCCAGCTTCGTTCAGTAACGTTCCTTGCATCCCCGTCACCCAGTTGCAGCTCTTTTCACCATCGTCGTCGCTGCAAAAATCGCTACTGGTTGAAGCTTTTCTGAAGCCGGTTGAAGCTTTTTTGTCGCGGCTTGCACAAACAAGGCGCTGGTCGCAGCAACAAATCGCGTTGCCGGTTGAAGCTTTTCTGAAGCAGGTTGAAGCTTTTCTGTCGCAGCTTGCACAAAAAAAGGCGGGTTAGCAGTAACAAATCACGTTGCCGGTTGAAGCTTTTCTGAAGCAGGTTGAAGCTTTTCTGTCGTAGCTTGCACAAAAAAAGGCGTGTTCGCAGTAACAAAACACGCTGTCGGTTGAAACTTTTCTGCCGCCGCTTGAAGCTATCGGCGATGCCGGTTGTATCATCTGCACAGGCGTGTTCCAGCCCCGGGTGTCCTCATCTCCGGCGCCGGCAAGTGTCGATTGCAGCACGCTCGCGTCTGGGACTCGTCGTCTGCAGCACCCGTGCCTATCTTCTCCAGCGCCACAAGTGCTGGTTGTAGCAAAACGCGTCTGAGTTCGTCGTCTTCGGGGCGAGCGGCTGCAGCGGTGTCCAGCTCGACCATGACGAGAAGTTGGGTGTTGTTCCGCGGGAGGAGAGAAGGATGAGAAACGAGTGGCTGGAGGTGGAAGAAGCCTTAGAGGATAAGGAAAAAGCTTGGCGGCGTGTGGACCCGTGAAAGACGTGGCTTACGTCAATAGAGTACGAGAGAGTGCGCGAGCGACCGAGTCGACCGGCCGAAGCTTCGGCCGGTCGACCGGATATAAACGTTTCCCTAACGAGTAGGCCGAGGCAATTCCATAAACACATCGAAGAAGAGCCGACTATCTCAACCAATACTGCATGTCCGGCATCGCTGCACGTCATGGTTGCCCTAGAAGCCTCGATGTCAACACGGTCGCCTTCCTTGTCGCCGCAAGAGTTAAATGGATGGGAAGGGGAGGTGGTCGATAAGGCAGCATGTCCAAAACCAGCCCATTTTTCTGAATCTGGATGCCACGTGCAGCGTAGCGACACCTCTCATTATCCTACACGTCGTGCGTCTCCACACAGTGAGACCGACTCAAGCTCGAGTTCGGGGATGTGTAGTCCGAAAGACGAGCTTTCGCGGGAAGCGGTAGTACATGGAGGTCGCTGTTGCGAAATTAAAGGTTTCGCCGCTCCTCAACCGAACTGTTGAGCTCGCCATCACAGAGGCAATTAATCAAGTGGCCAGTTCGTTTATTAGATTGATTGAATGCTCGATCAGGTGGGTGCCACTGCCATAGTATGATCGATGATCGATGATTGACGAATCATTGACGGATGCTAGCTAAGCTGTCCTCGTCGGTTGCTATTGGACTGGATCCCGGTATCTTGTTAGTTAACTGCTGCTTAATTTAAGACGCGGCAGGTCTAATTAAGGGCTTGATGTAGGTTGACAACCTGGTTTTGGTTGGATATTTGGGTTGCAAACTTGGTGTTCTCGATCTCGTAGCTCGCACAGTACGTAAACTGGACCTGGACCGGAGTAGCACACGTGACGGCATGGCCGACAACCCGCGGCTTGGCCGGCCCCGGACACATGGACTGTCACCGCAGCGACTTTGCTCTCCAGCTGCTATCTACCGCGGCTCTATAGCTCTTCATGGTACTCCGAGTCTCCGACGAATGGGACCCACCAGTGTGTGCCAGGCTGATTTGATCAAACGTCCAACATCTTGTTTTTTTTAACCGGGCTTTCCTCTTTTCATTACTTGGACATGATGAAAATACTACATCAGTTTAGCATATCTAGGGATACAGGAAGAGGGAAAGGGAAAGAGACCACTGTACACGTCTACAGTAATCGGTTAGATGCATGCATATCCATTCATATGGGGGCAAGACTTCTCGAAAAGTGTATCGTTCCTCGTAGGGATGGAGACATGGTGTTTTGCGGATTGGTGGTTACGATAACAGGCCGGGTGCTCTGCTGTTGGATTCGACCTGTGAAGCTAAACTTAGTCCGTAGTCTGTGGTGTTTGAGCTGTGGGTGTGTTCATTTGTGGCACTTCATGCTGTTGGATGTTCTCTTTTTTACTTCAGTTTGTATGATAAATGCTGGTAGTTTGTATTTGGGCTCGAACCAGATGGTTTCTTTAATAGAAATCGGAGGGATGGCCTCCTTCTTATTAAAAAAAGAATCAATCCATATGGGGGAAATTTCATTGAACTTTATGCATGCATGATCCAACTATGCATGCATGCATTCATGAAGAGCAAGCATCCAACAGCGATCAAAGTACACTAATTCAGAAAGTTGAAGTAGGCAGGAAGATAACTAGATGTATCGATCAACTGCACCTGGGATGAGGGTTGTTCTTGATGAACTTCTGCCCGTACTTCCTCCACCTGTACCCGTCCATCGGCGTCTTGCCGCCGCCGCAGCTCCTCACCTTGGTCGTGTGCCTGCTCTCCGGCGCCGTGCCCGGCGCTCCGTACCTGCGGCTTTGCGACCAAACACCATACACAGATTGCTTCATCAACGAACGTACAGCGATCGATCGGTGCAAAATACTCACGAGTGCACCTACAAATACAGCGAGCCGTAGCGCTGGCTGGAGGTGTACGGCCGAGACCACAGCGCCTTCTCGATGTCCCTGATCGTAGGGCCGGAGTACGACGAGCACAGAGCCATGCTCGACGCCGAAGCCTGCGGCAACGGCTCGTGCACGGCAGCGATGCTGCCGCCGCTGTTGCACGGCGCGGCGGCTGGGGCGCCTCCCGTGTCGCACGAGCGGTGGCGCTCCGAGTCGTCGGGCGGGGCCATGGAGCCGAGGAGGCTGTCATCGCTGAGGAGCTCCCGTATGAGCTGCTCGTCGAGCTCGCCGGGCCAAACGCCAGCCTCGTCACCGGCGGCGGTGGTTGCGACGTCGTGAGCCCTCAGCACATCTCCCATCTCTTGTTCCTGGACGAGGAACCCACGCTTGTGAAGGGATTGATTGGCCATATATAGCCCGCGTCTCACAGTCACAGGTGGGGAAAGGGAGTCTCCGTACTGAAGTGTTGAACTGGAACCGGCTTTCAGAAAAAAAAAAAATCAACCTCCACCGATGAAGAAAAGGACCATACATGTAAGAGCACCCATGGTGTTACGTTTTGCTGCTGTCGGCGTTCTGGAAACGGGGGTACCCAGACTTGCCTGACTGCGGCCTGCGACGTGGCTCAAGGAGTGATCCAGTACGGCCCATCTTCATCAACATATGCTCAAGACCCTCGCGAGGGGCCAAGCCTCGCGGGGCGGACAACAGGAAGCTTCCTCACACACAGCCTCGTCAGGCTGGCTCGCGAGGAGGCGGAGAGATCAAGACAGTGTAACTCACGAGGTGCCCGTGACGCAAACCATGACGACCGAAGCCAGGCGGGCGCCAGCCTGGGCAGAGTCCTTATTTCCTCTTTGGTGCAAAGGGGACAAGCGCAGGCGAGAGTATCAAGCAAAGACAACCATTTCGGTGCAACAAGACCAAGACCAGCAGAACGGCAGGATGGAGGTCATCTTGGAGCCCAAGCCGGCGTCACCGTCAGAGTCTTTGGCAGGCAAGGACCGACTTTAGCCAGGATAAGTGTACTAGATGTCCCCCTTCAAAATGGCCAATTGTTGGTGCCCGTCCCGCTCAATATTTGGGAAGAGGACCAAGGCCTCGCTCTATAAATAGGGCTAGCCACCACAGTAGAAAGAAGGATCGGATCGAGAGCCAACTGATCTGGATTCAATCCTTCCCAAGAGGCAGCATCTCCACAAGAACTCCTCCCCTCGCGAGGCAGTTCTTCCCTTGTATTGTTCATCATCAGCCCCTGAGGCAATCTACCACACCACAAACTAGAGTAGGGTATTACACCATAATGGTGGCCCGAACTAGTATAAACCTCGTGTCCCTTGTGTTGTTCTTCGTGTAGTTTAGATCCTTGCGAGGCGAGAGACGCGAGTAGGTAGGAGGTGTGATCTCCGCACGCACCCCAGAGTTCGAACCTTGAGGATCTGCCGGAACCCGAAATCCGACATTTGGCGCGCCAGGTAGGGGTGCGCCGGAATCCTTCTCCCACCGCCTCGCGTACCGTCGCATCATCGCCATCATGTCCGGCGACCCAACGGGCAATCCCGATCTCTGGGCGGCCTGGCCCGCCTGCGCAGAGCCGCCTGCCCAGGGCGACCTCAACCCCGTGCCCAAGGCAGCCCGCGGTCCGCAGGGTGCTGCGGGCCGCGGGCGACGCGGTCAGGCGGCACCAGCTCTCACGTCGCGGCAGGTGCGGTCGGCAGCGAGGGCCTCAAGCCACGCCACGGCCACGACGCCATACACCCGGCGGGAGCAGGCGAATTCAAGGGCGCGCTCACAGTGTCCCGAGAGCTACTGCAATGCAAGCTGCTGGAGGGCGGCCACGACGTGCTACTGGAGCGGGTGGCAGAGCTCCTGGGCTCTGCCGCCTCGGGGGCTCACCCCTTCTGCACCCAGCCGCCGCCTGAGGTCCAAGGCGGACCGCATGGAGGCCCCGCACGCGCCCGCACAGCTCCGAGCGGATTCCAAGACCACCCCAACGCCAACCTGGCCATCAGTGCCGGGCTACCAACAGTGCCGCCTCCGCCTCCGACCAGCGAAGGGGGATGCACTACAGCCCACGGTCCCAGTGGGCCGCCGCGCTACCACCCCAAGGTGGGCACCTCAAGCAAGACTGCGTGGCACATGGGGCACTACAGCGAGGCATTCGGGGCGGCGGCCCCGGAAGCGTATGTGCCCCACATGGTGGATCAAGGGCACGCGCAGGAGGAAGACCATGGCTCGTTCCTCGGCCCAGGCTAGGGGGAAGAGACGCCGGAAGCTGAGCTCTTTCAGGAGCCCCGGGAGAGCCTCGTCGACCGCGCTGGAGGCAGTGACTATCGGGTACCGCTAATTCCTCAGGAGCAGGCATACGCTAACCATGGATGACAGGAGGTACAGGTCGTCGCGGCAGATGGCTGCCCCAATCCAGCAGTTTCCTATCCCTCAGGAGGAGGGCACCGGGGGCTGCAGGAAAGGGGCCGAGATCCGGCCTCTCCCCCACGGCGCTCGGAGCAAGGCGTCCCCAGGAGGTAGGCCCTCTACCGGGGAGGTGCCTCAGGGCCTACCCACGGCAGAGGACCCGTGGTTGTCGACGGAACCGCTGGCGACCGCTCTATCCCATCGGCAGCGTCCTCGGTCTCCGGCCGTCGTCGATGGCAATAGAGTGTGGCGCAAGGCGAGGCCCTCGTCTGGCGATATGAAGCAAGGCCGGTACCTGTGAAGAAGGCCCAGTGCCTGTGAAGCTCGCCGCCCCGTGACACTCTCACGTAATGAGTGGGGTTGTACACGCCCCGGGGTCTCCGGAGAGCCGCCCTCGGGCCTCGGGGGCTCCCGCCCACGCCCAGTGGCAGCACTTAGCTCCGCGCTGGTGAGAAGACGTCGAAGACTAGACTAGGTGTCGGACGCAAACTTTCTGCTTTTTTGCCTTTCCCTTGGTTGTCGATTTTCCCTTGTTTGAATTTAAGTTGGATTTGAGCTTAAGAATTGCGTGTGTCTGGGGAAGGGGTGTTTAGTCTCGTTCGAGCAATCTCTCATGTTCTGGCCACCGCTTTGCGTCCCTCCATCTTCAGCTGCCTCCCCTCGTGAGCCCCTCGCGAGTCAGGCCAGGCCTAGCATGCGTGCAGCCCGGGCTGCCGTCACCGCGCCCTCTCAGGAGGTTCTCACTACAGGTTCAATGTGTTCATTCAGGAGACACTCGGGACACCGCGGCCCCCCGCGGACTCGCTCGGGACCCACGCGGGTCAAAGGTAAACAAGACAATTGACTCATCACGAGACCAACCGCTCGGTGTAGGCATGCAAGCGACATCATGTCTACAAAAATGCTAACTACAAGTTTTTACACGAGGGGCTCCCCCTCCCAAAATGCTCTTACAACCTTCAGGGCCAAGCTCGAACTCTCTCTGTGCAGGGTAAAAAGCAGGAATAACGCACGATCAATCGGATAAATCCCCCAATGCATCCTCAGGGGCACTGTAGGACCTTGAAGTAAGTCTAGAGGGAGGGTGATTAGACTACTTGACCAATTAAAAACTTAACCTTTCCCAATTTTAGAGTTTGACAGATTTTAGCTATCTTAGGACAAGTCAAGCAATCATCACACAATTCAAGCAAGCATGCAAAGAGTATATAGGCAGCGAAAATTAAGCATGCAACTTGCAAGAAAGTAAAGGGAAGGGTTTGGAGGATTCAAACGCAATTGGAGACACGGATGTTTTTGGCGTGGTTCCGATAGGTGGTGCTATCGTATATCCACGTTGATGGAGACTTCAACCCACGAAGGGTAATGGCTGCGCGAGTCCACGGAGGGCTCCACCAACGAAGGGTCCACGAAGTAGCAACCTTGTCTATCCCACCATGGCCGTCTCCCACGAAGGACTTGCCTCACTAGCGGTAGATCTTCATGAAGTAGGCGATCTCCTTGCCCTTACAAACTCCTTGGTTCAACTCCACAATCTTGTCGGAGGCTCCCAAGTGACACCTAGCCAATCTAGGAGACACCACTCTCCAAGAAGTAACAAATGGTGCGTTGATGATGAACTCCTTGCTCTTGTGCTTCAAATGATAGTCTCCCCAACACTCAACTCTCTCTCATAGGATTTGGATCTGGTGGAAAGAGGGTTTGAGTGGAAAGCAACTTGGGGAAGGCTAGAGATCAAGATTCATATGGTAGGAATGGAATATCTTGGCCTCAACACATGAGTAGGTGGTTCTCTCTCAGAAATGGTAAATTGGAAGTGTAGGTTTAGTCTGATGGCTCTCTCCACGAATGAAGAGGAGGTGGAGCGCTCAAAATAATAAACAATGAATACATGCACTCATCACCAAGCATAGTGAGTGATCACATAAGATAGATAGGATAATATCAAGCATGCATAAGTGTAGCTTATGATCAAACACATGATCATCAATGTCTCACAAGCATAGTATCTCAACCAAAAACAAACAAAGATTGAAAAACCACCAAATAAAGCAAGAGAGAACAAAAGCAACACACTCTCTCTCTCGAAGCCTATGATCTATACATTTTTCTCCCCCTTTGGCAACAAGTTACCAAAAAGTTCATAGAAAATGCATAGTGCTAGATCGACTCTCAGGCTTGATCTTCTGGTGGTGGTGTCCTAATAACTCCAAGGACGAAGACTTCAGTTGATGTAGAGGATGCTGGAGTTGATGCTGAAGCTGGTTGCACTGGAGCTGAAGAGGCAGTAGCTGGTCCTGAAGATGTTGCTCTAGTGTCTGGCACTGGCACAGCAGCTGACCTCTGGGCTCTGGGCACTCTGGCAAACACATTGGTGGTAGTTTTGCCCTTCCTCTCCTGCATGTCATCCTGCAGCTGCTCCACAACTGACTGAATCTCAGTTACCTTGACATCTAGATCATAGAATTTTTGTTCCATGATTCTTTCCAGGCTCTCCTGGTTTTGAGTTAGGGTGGCCAACCCCTTCTCAATCCTCAGAGATGATGCTATCAAGTAACCAAGCTGCTCCTGTTTGGTTTTCAAAAAATATTCAGATGCCTCCTCTTGAGTTGGCATCTTGGCAGCCTTCTCCCTCTTTGCCTTCTCCTTCTTCTCCTGAGCTTGAACTGATTGTGGATCATCTTCATTCATGACAACCTCATTGTCCTCAAAGTCTGGATAAAGTGGAAAGTGTTCCTTATCCAACTAATATTTTCCTGTGCCCATCTTTGAGTTTATCAATTCTTGAATCTGAGGTGCATATCCACAGCTCCTCTTATGATCTGCTGCAGTCCTCTTTATGGTTTCAACTATAAGGCTCATGACTTTGAATTTCTGTGGCATATCAAATAAATGCAACATATTGATGGCATGCCCTCTGATCATGTTGTGGTCACCTGACTTGGGCAACAGAGTGTGCCTCAGAATCCAATTGATAGTAGGCAGCCCTGACAACAGAAAATGGACTGATCCAAAAGTGATAGTCTCTAGGGCTTTGTCTGGGATCTCCTTGTACATGTGTGCCATGGTATTGTGTCCCATTTTATTCTTGGCATATACATCCAGATCATCATCATTTTCCTTTGGGGCATTTATCAGTTTTGCCCATTCTTCTACAGTGGATTGGTACCTTGTACCTTCAGACATCCAAACTATTCTTCCATCTGGGTAAAAGTATGATGTGGAGTAGAACTGCATGATAAGCTCATCATTCTAATTTGTAAGCTTTTGCCCAACAAAATCTGTAACTCCACAAGCAACAAAGCTGTCTTGCACTCCAGGATAGTGTTGTTCATTTTCCTTGATGAATTTCCAGTCAACCCATCTCATATCACAAACTATGGGCTTCTTGTCCAATAAGATTGTATCATAGAAGTCCTGCTGTTCCTTTGTATGGAACCTGTAATCAACAACAGTTCTTCTCCTTGTGGCATATGGATCTGCCATCCTCCATATCCTCAATCCTGAGTCTTTTCTGATGTTCATGTCCTCAGCCACAGGATGGGCATCATTGTGATCTGGTATCTTTGGCTTGAGCTTCCTTAGAACCTGTCCTTCTTCATCTTCCTCCTCAGCAACCTCAGGCACTGGGGCCTTGTTCTTCTCAGCAGCTGGAATACTCATGGTATTCCTCTTTGGTGCAGACTTGGCCTTGGGGGCAGCTTTGGGTGCTTCCTTGGGCTTAGATGTTGCAGCCCCAGATTTAATAGCATCACCCATAAGCTTTGGTTCCTTTGGTGCTGGTGCAGAAAGCTCTTCCTCTTTCATCATGGAAGGTTGCCCAACAACTCTGGCCATGGTCTTCTTGACCCTTTCCTTCCTCTTCTTGCTTTCATCAGCTGGCTCTTTGGGATCAGGATTTCCAGGCAGTTGACTTGATGCTCTGGCCTTGGGCATAGGTTGCCTTCTTGCAGGCCTTTTAATCTTCATGCCTGGCTTTATATCCTTTGCTGAGCCATATTCCTTCTTGAGCACCACTTTCTTGGAAGTAGCCTCATCTTCCTCAGCTTTGTAATCTTCATCCTCTGAATCTGAAGTTCTCTTCCTCCTTTGCCTGGTAGCAGCCTTAGGCAGGTTGCTAGGAGTACTTCTGCTCCCTTCATCTGAAGTTGAGGGACTAGTGCCCTCACTCAAGTCCATCTGCTCTTCTGACCTGTTCTGGCTGTCACTTTGATTAAACGTACTGTAAAAGCTGACTGCTGACCCTGTGAAGAGTTATAGATGAGATAGAAAAGATGAGCATCACAAAATGCAGAGGTTTTTGCAAAAGAATGACTCAAAAGTTTAGTCTTAGTTTTACACAGAAAGCATTTCGGATCCACCAATTTTCAAACTCGGTGATACCGAAGCAGTTTTGGAACCTAAACTGATGATCTCGGTTGGACCGAGTTTCAGTTTGGTGGTACCGAGACTGCTAGGGTTTCACAGAATCCTCAAATCGGTTGCATCGATTAGTAATTCTCGGTCAGACCGAGAGTCACTGGTGCAATGGCATAAGCCAAATTGGTGAGACCGAGTTTTTCAACTCGGTGGGTCCGAGATGGTTTCGGCGGAAACCTAACCCTAAAAATTTGAATCACATCTAATCTATGAACTACTTTGGCTGGATAGAAGAGTTTCAATCGTGGCAAGAATCAATATGAAAACAATGTGCCAGGAATCAGACGTGGATAGCACAAAGATTAAGTCCATACCCTAACTTGGCGGTGGACTTGCTACGGCGGCAACGGCGGGGACGAAATCCGTTGACGGCGGCGGAGACCAGCGACAGGAGGCTGCTGGCGATGAGGGACGATCCGGAGACCACGATGGCAGAGCGAGCTGTTGCGCGGGCGAAGGGTTTCAGAGAAATTTCCAAAATTTTGCCCGCGTCTATATATAGCCCAACCTTGTCGGTGTGACCGAGTGGAACAACTCAGTGGCACCGAGATGCATAACTGTGTTCAGTTACAGCAACTCGGTGTGACCGAAAAGTTCAAATCGGTTGCACCGAGATGGAAAACTCAGATCAACTTAATGATCTCGGTAGGACCGAAATGGAGGAATCGGTCAGACCGAGAATCACAAAGAGGTTTTGGAAGTTTAAGTCTATGACGAATCGAGGACTCCGAGTGCTCCTCACACAGAGTGGTTCGAATCTGACTTGATCAAATTTTGTGATGTAGCATGAATAGAGTTTGAGACGAGAAAAGCATAGATAGCTAGAGAGGGTTCTTAGGCATTCTTGTCCATCCACTTGGCCAAAAGAAGAAAGAACCAAACAATCAAAACAACAAGTGGATGTCCTTGAATGAGTAAAATATGCACCAACATGCTCACACAATAAAATTGCAAATGAAATATGTGGCAAAGCATGCACAACCAATTCTAGCATCTATCAAACAATTGGCGATGACTAGGTCATCTATATATGAGTATATTGACTTAGGAGTCAAATGAGAACATTTGATCATAGGTCATACTCATCGTTTAAGCTCAAGTGGGGTTACCACTTTTACATAATGCATTAATGTGTTCACACCATTAGAGTTGCTTTGACTCAATTTTTTTGAGTTAAGCTCCTCCTAGATGTGAGATCCCCCCTTAGAGGGATGAACTAACCTTGGCTTTTGTCGATGATGACTTCATGTAGGTGTTGAAGATGTAGATGCTCAATGTTGATGTAGATCATTTGGAGAAATCCTTTGGAGTGAGTTGCACTTTCAACTTGCCTACATGGGTTAGTCCCACAAGGAACAAACAAGAATATCCATAGACATAGAGTGATGCACACACAAGATGATGTCCATGAAAACATTAGGTTACCTTGTTCCTTGCCTTACCAACATGAGGGTTTGTGACTCCTTGAACTAGTGCAAGATGTGAAAGTTGATTGCACTTGTTCTTGCCAAAATTATATGAGTGAAGAATGTTGGCGGAGTCACCCTCAAGAACTCTCTAGTTCTTCTTCTTCGGGATCCACATCATCTTGATGGGAATCCTTGGAGTTGTAGTTGTACTTGATGAAGTTGACGTAGTCTTGGGGACCCACTTGAACGAGGCTTTAGGTGCTTCTTCAAATGCATCAATCTCTTCTTGAAGCTTGTCCTTGCCTTTGTTCTTGTGGTCTTGTGGTGGAAGATCATCTTGAGCTTGTGTCCCCTTGAAGGAAGTAGGATCATACTTCTCTTGTTGAGGAACAAAATTTGTCTTGGGGTATTGATCTTCTTCCCACTCAACTCCATTGGCGTTGAACTTTCGTTCAAAACCAACGCCTTGATTCTTCTGATATCTTCCTTGCTTGCGTACAATTTCCTCGAATTACTTACTCCCGGCAAGGCTCTTGTAAACACCATTCTCTATAATTCCCTTCAATAAGCTATTTTCTTGCTCAAGTGTAACTTGGCTAAGAGAATCATTAGTGGAATCAAGAGAACTACTAGAAGCAACAACATTGGATTTAACATTATTATTGTTACTACTAGAGGAAGTATCTTTCTTGTACTTGTTACTAGACTTGACTTGAGGCATGTAAGTAGATAAGAGTAAACGCTTGGCAATGTAAGAAGAACTTTTCTTGCGGAGATCATCATTGATTGCCTTTAAGAACTCATGCTCTTGCTCAAGATTGAGCTTTTCAAAGCGTAACTTCTCATGAGCCCTTAAAAGTTCTCGATGATCTTCGAAGATAGTTTCATGAGCCAACTTAAGAGTGTTTAGTTCTTTAGTTAGAAGCTCAATTTTCTCCTTATCATTGTCATTCGTTTGATTAGCATGATTAATTGACGTTTCATCATAGTATTCATCACTAGAGTTGTACACAAGTAAATCATCATCCACAAGCAAGTCATCTTCATCATTATTAAAATCAACATACTCGGGATGTGTTACCTTTGGACCTTTGGCCATGAAGCATCTTCCAACACCTTCATTTGGTGAGTCAAATATGTCGTAGGAGTTGGTTGACACAAGTGCTAGACCGGCAACACCTTCATCTTGAGTATGTTCGGAGTCGGAGTCATAGCTTCTCTCGGAGTCGGAGCCGGATACCCATTCACCAACATGAGCTTGATGTCTTTGTTTTGTGTAGCTCCTTGATGACTTGTCCTTCCTTTCCGAATCCTTGCTTCTCCGTGAGGGTCTTTGTTCATAACGATCATCTCTACTCCTCCTCTCTCTTGATGGTGATTCTTCTCTTTTGCTTCTTCTTTTTGGAAAATCTTCTCTTCTTTTGTAGGGTGCCGTACACTCATTGGAGTAGTGTCCAGGCTTCCCACAATTGTGGCAATTGCGCTCTCGACTAGAAGATCTCTTGTCATAATAAGACCTTGACTTGGAGCTTCTTTCTTTGCTTCTACTCTTGTAGAATTTGTTGAAGTTCTTCACCATTAAGCTCAATTCTTCATTGAAGGTTTGATTCTCACTTGATGAGGTGGGGGCTTCACTTGAGGCTTTGTAAGCACCACTTGACTTGTTGTGAAGTTCCTCCTTATCCTTGAGTGCCATCTCATGAGCAACAATTCTTCCAATGACTTCCGTTGGCTTGAGATTTTTGTAGTTTGGCGTCATTTGGATCAATGTGCACACGGTATCATACTTTCCATCCAATGCTCTTAGGATCTTCTTGATGATGAATCTGTCGGTCATCTCTTCACTCCCTAAGCTGGCAATCTCATTTGTGATAAGTGCAAGCCTAGAGTACATTTCAGCGACACCTTCACCATCCTTCATTTTGAACTTATCAAGCTGACTTTGGAGCACATCCATCTTGGATTCCTTGACGGACTCGGTACCATCGTGCATATCAATCAAAGTATCCCAAATTTCCTTTGCATTCTCAAGACGGCTGATTTTATTGAATTCTTTGGGGCACAATCCGTTGAAGATGATATCACAGGCTTGAGCGTTGTATTGCAGCATCTTCAATTCTTCCGCATTCGCTTCACGGTTCGGTTCTCTCCCATCAAAGAATTCACCTTGCAAGCCAATACAAATAATTGCCCAAACGGCGGGGTTATGTCCGAGAATATGCATTTTCATCTTATGCTTCCAACTAGCAAAATTAGTACCATCAAAGTAAGGACCTCTACGGTGATAATTTCCCTCGCTAGACGCCATACTCTCCTAGGTTGTGAAACCAAGGCTATGACCACCAAAAGCTATGGAAATCAAAGCAAATGGAGATCAAAACTCTGATACCACTTGTAGGACCTTGAAGTAAGTCTAGAGGGGGGGGGTGATTAGACTACTTGACCAATTAAAAACTTAACCTTTTCCCAATTTTAGAGTTTAGCAGATTTTAGCTATCTTAGGACTAGTCAAGCAATCATCACACAATTCAAGCAAGCATGCAAAGAGTATAAAGGCAGCGGAAATTAAAGCATGCAACTTGCAGAAAGTAAAGGGAAGGGTTTGGAGGATTCAAATGCAATTGGAGACACAGATGTTTTTGCGTGGTTCCGATAGGTGGTGCTATCGTACATCCACGTTGATGGAGACTTCAACCCACGAAGGGTAACGGCTGCGCGAGTCCACGGAGGGCTCCACCCATGAAGGGTCCACGAAGTAGCAACCTTGTCTATCCTACCATGGCCGTCGCCCACGAAGGACTTGCCTCACTAGCGGTAGATCTTCACGAAGTAGGCGATCTCCTTGCCCTTACAAACTCCTTGGTTCAACTCCACAATCTTGTCGGAGGCTCCCAAGTGACACCTAGCCAATCTAGGAGACACCACTCTCCAAGAAGTAACAAATGGTGCGTTGATGATGAACTCCTTGCTCTTGTGCTTCAAATGATAGTCTCCCCAACACTCAACTCTCTCTCATAGGATTTGGATCTGGTGGAAAGATGGTTTGAGTGGAAAGGAACTTGGGGAAGGCTAGAGATCAAGATTCATATGGTAGGAATGGAATATCTTGGCCTCAACACATGAGTAGGTGGTTCTCTCTCAGAAATGGTAAGTTGGAAGTGTAGGTTTAGTCTGATGGCTCTCTCCACGAATGAAGAGGAGGTGGAGGGGTATATATAGCCTCCACACAAAATCTAACCGTTACACACAATTTACCAAACTCGGTGGGACCGAATCGTTAAACTCGGTCGGACCGATTTAGTAAACCTAGTGACCGTTAGTGATTTTCGGTGGTACTGACATGCATCTTGGTGAGACCGATTCGGTTAGGGTTAGGGCATAACGTAATCTCGGTGAGACCGATTACACAAACTCGGTGAGACCGATTTGGTAATAAGCTTTCTAGAGAGTTGGTCAGGTAAACTCGGTGGGACCGATTTGCTCTTTTCGGTGAGACCGAAATGTTACAAAAAGGAAACAGAGAGTTTACATTGCAATCTCGGTGGGACCGATCGCTCACTTCGGTTAGACCGAAACGTTACGAAGGGAAACAGAGAGATTGCAACCCCATCTCGGTGAGACCGAGATCCCTATCGGTAAGACCGATTTGCTTAGGGTTTGTGGCAGTGGCTATGACTTTTGGAATCGGTGGCACCGGATAGAAAGAATCGGTGTGACCGATTTTGGCTTTAGGTTTAGGTCATATGTGGATGTGGGAAAGTAGTTGAGAGTTTTGGAGCATATCACTAAGCACATGAAGCAAGAGGCTCATTAAGCAACACCTCATCCCTTCTTGATAGTATTGGCTTTTCCTATAGACTCAATGTGATCTTGGATCACTAAAATGTAAAATGAAGAGTCTTGAGCTTTTGAGCTTGAGCCAATCCTTTGTCCTTAGTATTTTGAGGGATCCACTTTCATCATCCATGCCATGCCATTCATTGAGCTTTCCTGAAATAATAGTCTTGGAATAGCATTAGCTCAATGAGCTATATGTTGTTATGAATTACCAAAACCACTTAGGGATAGTTGCACTTTCAGGCACCTCCGGAGTCGTCACTGGCGTCGCTGGCCTCGCCATCGCCCTCTGCGTCACCGTCATCAGCATCCGGGCCATTCACCACGCCGCCCTCGTCGGCAACCAGGACCACGCCGTCGTCATCGGCGGTGAAGGCCCTAACAAGGGCATCCACATTGTCTTCCACCCAATGCATCAGGTCGCCCCGGATGGCCAGGGGTACCGGTGCGATGGCGGAATCGAAGTCAAAGTGGGGGTCCCTGTCCTGAAGATGACTGAAGACTCGAGAAAAAGCACGTCCAAACAGGGCACGACTCCTCTCCTCCACCAACCTGTCGGCTCTGCCCGACCGAGTCTCTAGCTGCGTCACCACATCAGTGAAGAACTGAAGGTTACCAGCATAGTTAACCTCATGAGGCTCCCCAACGGCTTCCTCACAGATGTTGCCCAAGGCCGTGTTAGCTCTCTCCCGGAGCGTGCGGAGCATAGGGCCATGCATGTGCTCCAAGATCTGCCGCTGGTGTATCTCGTCCTTGTTCCGCCGCGCGACGGCCTCAGCCGCGTCAACCCTTTGACGGAGGAGGAGCACCTCAGCATGGGAAGAAGCCAGCTCCACCTGTGCTGCGCCAAGGGCGGCCCCAGCAGCATCCGCACGCCGCGTCGCTTCATCCAGCCTGTCCCTAAGGACGGTGGTCCTGCCCTCTGCTTCGACCCTGATCAGCTCTAGCCTTTCCCTGTACTCGCGCTCGAGGTTTGAGCGAGCCTCCGCCACCCGACGGTCAACCTCTTCTTGGGCCCGGGCTTCCCGCACGGTGACATCATCCTCCGCCTGCGCCACCAGGCGCTCCCTCGTCTCCAACCACTTGAGGTCAAGGGTGCGCTCAACGGCCTCCAGCGTTAGTGCCTCCTCACGTCTCTGGAGCTCCGCCTGGTCAACCGAAGCCCCCTTCATCGATGCAAGGGCCACCTCACGTAGCTCCACCTGCTGCTCCAGGGAGCTACTCCAGGCCTGGAGCTCCCACGCCCGCTCCTCTGCAGCCTTGCGCCGCTGGTCAGCCTCCCGGGCCTCCTCGACGGCCTGGGAGCAGGCCTCTCGAGAAGCCGCCAGCGACGCCTCGGCCTTTGCATTGTCGAGGTCACGCTGGTGGCACGCAAGGGCAACTGCCACCTTCAGCTTGCGCCTCTCCTCGGCTAGGCGCAAACCCTCGGCCTCAAGGCGCGCGTCCTCGCCGGCAAGCTCTACACCGAGCTGGCTCACTGCGTTAGCCGCCCTCTAGAGAAACCCTTGGCGAAGGGCGCGGCGCTCCTGAGTGCACTCGAGCACGTCTTCCGTGTCGTCCTCCGCCCCTGGCACGCACGGAGGGCCGCGAACCGGCACACCCCCTCTGGGCAGGGGGCTGGGGGCTGGCGCCCTCGTGATGGCCAGGCGCGCCCGCCAGAAGACTGGCTCAAAGCTGGTTCGTCCTCCAAGGAAGAATGCGAGACCGACCTCAGCCAGTCTCCGTCCACGACCAAAGGAGGAGCCCGGGGCTGGCTGGCTGTGCCCCAGGAGAGCTCGCGAAGGAGGGTCGCGAGGTGCACAGAATCAAGATATTCCGCAGGATGGCTCACCTCTCCGACCAACTTCACAACAAGGGCAGTACTCGAGCTCGGGACGCTTGGGGGCGGTGGAGAGGGCGAGGCCTGGGGGATGGCTCCTCGGCCGTCTCCGTGAACTCGACAGGAAGGACCCTGCAGGGCAATGGTCAGCTGAAGCAACGGGAAAGTAAGGGACTAAGAAAGGAGAAGGCTTACTCATCAATGGCGAAGTACTTCCTGCGCTTCAATAGGCGGTAGGGGTAATCATCACCACCCAAGGCCTCCTTTCGCTTTGGGAGAGCCTCGAAGTCCACACAGAAGCGGCCTAGGAGCTCACCACAAGGGTCAGTCTGCGGAAAGGAAGAAGCGCCAAGGTGACCGGCATCGGGGGCATTGCACTGGTGCACGCCGCCTGGTGCCGCCCCGTGGGGAGTGGCCGGGGCCTCGGGAGCCTCTGCCACGGAAGCCGCGGGCCGTGGCTCAACGCCTTCGGCCGCCGCAGGGCAGGCCTCAGAAGCTGCCACCTCAGGAGTTCCGCGCAGCGTCACTATCCCGACGACAGCCCCCTCAGCCCCCGGCGGCCCTTGCCTCCCTGCCCCACCACTCGAGGAAGGACCGTCGCGGGCAACTGGGATGGCAACCACAGCAACTGGGTTCTCACGAGGTCCCATGAGGCCTGCTGGGCGCAGCCCCCATTCATCGAAGCTGGGCATCTGCTTCACAAAATCAGCCCTGCCTGAGCAAAGGTACAGCAAGGCACCCCCTTGCCGAAGGCTGCCAGGGGAAGGATCCCCAGTCAGAATCATGAGAACCTTCCTCAACACTTCAGGCGCCAGATCTTCCTTCTGGAGCCTCATGCGATCTTCACACCCCCCGAAGGTCCACATCCGGCGGGAATGACATTGGAGAGGGGCAATGTGGATCTGGAGGAACTCCTTGACCACCTTGGGAGCCGTCACACCGAGCGCCTCAAGTTCCCGAAGCGACACCAGACGAAGGCGAGCCGGGGGCTCGTGAGCGTCTCATGGCCCCAGCCCGAGTTGGGGACAGCGGGCAAGGTTGGCTCCGAGAGCAGGGGGCTGGGCACTCCGACATCCACGTACAACCACCACTCTCGGAACCCAGTCGCAGGCGGAGGAAGGCTGAATTCAATCCCCGAGGCTGCCGCTTCCGGTGCGGCGAGGAAGCTCACACACCCCGAGCATTGGGTGGGGTCGCTGAGGCGCAGAGAGAAGAAATGGCACAACAAGGCAACTGAAGGAGGAATGCCCACCATCGCCTCGCAAACAAAAGCGAAAACGGCGAGGAGAGCAATGGATTCGGGACCCAAATGCATCATGTGGATCTGGTAATGGGAAAGTACGGCATTGAAGAAATTGGAAAAGGGGGGAACTAGTCCCGCCCAAAGGGCATTGGCGAAGTACCGGACCTCGGTGACTATTCTGTCAATGGAGAAGTGAGACGCGGGCCAGACCGTCGTCCTCTCACACTCGTTGAAGATGGTGGCAAGGGCGGAACTAACCTTGTCCAAGGCTTCCAAGTTGAGTATGATCGACTGATCGACAGCAGGAGCCGCCGATGGCGGCGAGCGGGGCGGGGGCACAGGCTTCTTCCCTTTCCCCTTCTTCGTCGGTGTCATGGCGACAGGAAGGGGGAGGGTTCGAGGTTGGATTGGAAGCGGAGGTTGGATCTCAAGGGAAGGAAGAGCAGGAGACGCACGAGCGGCGGGAAGAGGGATGACTGTGTGCAACCGCGGGTCCGCCTAGCTGGGCGCAAAATAAGGAAGCATGGGTGAGGGAGTCCTGGACTAGGGGGTATCCAGATAGCCGAACTATCATCATCTGCCGGACTCCAAGACTACGAAGATACAAGATTGAAGACTTCGTCCCGTGTCCGGATGGGACTTTCCTTGGCGTGGAAGGCAAGCTTGGTGATGCGGATATGTAGATCTCCTACCATTGTAACCGACTCTGTGTAACCCTAGCCCTCTCCGGTGTCTATATAAACCGGATGGCTTTAGTCCGTAGGACGAACAACAATCATACCATAGGCTAGCTTCTAGGGTTTAGCCTCCTTGATCTCGTGGTAGATCTACTCTTGTAACACACATCATCAATATTAATCAAGCAGGACGTAGGGTTTTACCTCCATCAAGAGGGCCCGAACCTGGGTAAAACATCGTGTCCCTTGTCTCCTGTTACCATCCGCCTAGACGCACAGTTCGGGACCCCCTACCCGAGATCCGCCGGTTTTGACACCGACATTGGTGCTTTCATTGAGAGTTCCTCTGTGTCGTCACCGATAGGCTCGATGGCTTCTTCGAACATCATCATTGACGCAGTCCAGGGTGAGACCTTCCTCCCCAGACAGATATTCGTATTCGGCGGCTTTGCACTGCGGGCCAATTCGCTTGGCCATCTGGACCAGATCGAAAGCTACGCCCCTGGCCGTTAGGTCAGATTTGGAAGTTTGAACTTCACGACTGACATCCGCGAAGACTTGATCTTCGATGGATTCGAGTCACAGCCAAGCGCGCCGCACTGTCACGACGTGCATGATTTAGCTCTGTAGCCGGACAGTACCCTGGAGGCCGCACTCGAGCCCGCTCCGATCTTCAATTCGGAGCCGGCTGTGCAGATCGAGGACGGATGGCTAGACACCGCCTCGGGGGCTGCAACCTCTACGGTGATAGAGCCAAACACTAATCTTGTCCCTCATGAAGCCCGTGACTCCGAGGTGCCGGACTCCTCGCCGGACTCCGAGCCTCCCGCGCCCCCTCCAATCGAATCCGGTTGGGCGCCGATCATGGAGTTCACCGCCGCGGACATCTTTCAACACTCACATTTCGGCGACATCTTGAGCTCGCTAAAGTATCTCTCGTTATCAGGAGATCCCTGGCCGGACTGCGGTCAGGGCGGTTGGGATGCGGACAACAAAGAAATTCAACGCCCACCCACCACCCACTTAGTAGCCACTGTCGACGATCTAACCGACATGCTAGACTTCAACTCCGAAGACATCGACGGTATGAACGACGATGCCGGAGACAACCAAGAACCAGCGCCTATCGGGCACTGGAAAGCCACCCCAACTCACGACGTATACATGGTGGATACACCAAAAGGAAGCGATAATGAGGAACAACGGGACATGGCGAAGGACAACTCCCCCAGCAAACAACCAAAACGCGACGCAAGCGCCGCCCGAAGTCTCGCCTCGATAAAAACGGCACCCATACAGACCCGACCCTAGAGCAGGGCGAAGCAGTGGACGGCGAACACGCCACCAAGCAATCATCCGAACACGGTGAACTGGACAAGCAACCCATCCCCGACGAAAACAAGAGCCTAGACGATCTCACGCCGAACACATCACCAGAGCATAAGAACCTTCATAAAAGGCTCGTCGCTACAGCAAGAAGTTTGAAGAAGCAAAAGCGGAAGCTCAAAACAGCAGAGGACGCACTCAGAATGAGATGGAGCAAAGTACTCAATACCGCAGATAAATATGACGCTAGTCGCCAGGCAAAGAGTTACCCGAAGTGCAAGTTGTTGCCCGAATTCGACGAGGAGGCCTTAGAGCCCCCGCAGTCAAAAAGGAAAGAGGCCGCCTGGCCGGATAGATGATCAGATGATAGGCTAAGAACAGCAAGGGGCTCCGCACACAAGCCGGCACACGATCAGCATAAAGATCCTCAGAAAAAGGATGACCCGATCAGGTCTATCTACGGGCCAAAAAAGAAGACACCAGGAAGCAACACAACCCGCCGAGCGTTTGAAGACAATGGCACACCTAAATATAGGGGCGCTGCACACCGACTATGTTTCACCGACGAGGTACTGGATCATGAATTTCCAGCGGGATTCAAACCCGTAAACATAGAGGCATATGACGGAACAACAGACCCAGGAGTCTGGATTGAGGATTATATCCTACACATACATATGTGTGACGCCCCCGATTCAATCGTACACTAATCATGCACGCAAATGTGTACGATCAAGATCAGGGACTCACGGGAAGATATCACAACACAACTCTACAAATAAAATAAGTCATACAAGCATCATAATACAAGCCAGGGGCCTCGAGGGCTCGAATACAAGTGCTCGATCATAGACGAGTCAGCGGAAGCAACAATATCTGAGTACAGACATAAGTTAAACAAGTCTGCCTTAAGAAGGCTAGCACAAACTGGGATACAGATCGAAAGAGGCGCAGGCCTCCTGCCTGGGATCCTCCTAAACTACTCCAGGTCGTCATCAGCGGGCAGCACGTAGTAGTAGGCACCTCCAGTGTAGTAGGGGTCGTCGTCGACGGTGGCGTCTGGCTCCTGGACTCCAGCATCTGGTTGCGAGAACCAGGTAGAAGGAAAAGGGGGAAAAGAGGGAGAAAAGCAACCGTGAGTACTCATCCAAAGTACTCGCAAGCAAGGAGCTACACTACATATGCATGGGTATATGTGTAAAGGGCCATATCGGTGGACTGAATTGCAGAATGCCGGAATAAGAGGGGGATAGCTAATCCTGTCGAAGACTACGCTTCTGGCAGCCTCCGTCTTGCAGCATGTAGAAGAGAGTAGACTGAAGTCCTCCAAGTAGCATCGCATAGCATAATCCTACCCGGCAATCCTCCCCTCGTCGCCCTGTGAAAAAGAGATCACCGGGTTGTCTATGGAACTTGTCTGGGTGTGTTTTATTAAGTATCCGGTTCTAGTTGTCATAAGGTCAAGGTACAACTCCAAGTCGTCCTGTTACCGAAGATCACGGCTATTCGAATAGATTAACTTCCCTGCAGGGGTGCACCACATAACCCAACACGCTCGATCCCATTTGGCCGGACACACTTTCCTGGATCATGCCCGGCCTCGGAAGATCAACACGTCGCAGCCCCACCTAGGCACAACAGAGAGGTCAGCACGCCGGTCTAAATCCTATGCACGCAGGGGTCTGGGCCCATCGCCCATTGCACACCTGCACGTTGCGAGGGCGGCCGGAAGCAGACCTAGCCTCTCTTATACAAGAGTAGGCGTTCCAGTCCAATCCGGCGCGCGCCGCTCCGTCGCTGACGTCAAGAAGGCTTCGGCTGATACCACGACGTCGAGTGCCCATAACTGTTCCCGCGTAGTTGGTTAGTGCGTATAGGCCAGTAGCCAGACTCGGATCAAATACCAAGATCTCGTTAAGCGTGTTAAGTATCCGCGAACGCCGAACAGGGCCAGGCCCACCTGTCTCCTAGGTGGTCTCAACCTGCCCTGTCGCTCCATCACAAAGTAACAGTCGGGGGCCGTCGGGAACCCAGGCCCACCTCTACCAGGATGGAGCCACCTGTCCTTCCAGCCCCCTCATCAGAATCACTTGCGGGTACTCATCGAGCTGACCCGACTTTAGTCACCATCTGTATAGTATGTATGTATGTATAGTATATACCCGTGATCACCTCCCGAGTGATCACGGCCCAATAGTATAGCAAGGCAGACTGACAAGAATGTAGGGCCAATGATGATAAACTAGCATCCTATACTAAGTATTTAGGATTGCAGGTAAGGTATCAACAGATGTAGCAACAATGTCAGGCTATGCATCAGAATAGGATTAACGGAAAGCAGTAACATGCTACACTACTCTAATGCAAGCAGTATAGAGGAGAATAGGCGATATCTGGTGATCAAGGGGGGGGGGGGGCTTGCCTGGTTGCTCTGACAAGAAGGAGGGGTCGTCAACTCCGTAGTCGAACTCACGGACATCGGCACCGGTCTCAGAGTCTACCGGAAAGAAGTAACGAAGGGGGAACACAATAAATAACAGAGCAATCAAATGTAACACAAAGCAAGACGCGGCAATATGCGGTGCTAGGGGTGACCTAACATAGTGATAGGTGATATCGGCTAAGGGGGGAAACATCCAGGAAAGTATTCCCGGTGTTTAGCATTTTCGGACAGATGAACCGGAGGTGAAATGTTGCAGGTTCACTATGCTAGGGACGCGTGGCGGACGAACTGGCTGCGTATCTGGATTCGTCTCGTCGTTTTGAGCAACTTTCATGTACAAAGTTTGTCCATCTGAGCTACGGTTTATTTTATATTAATTTTAAAAGATTTAAATAATATTCTGAAATTCCCTGAAATTCTGCTAAGTCTGAGAGTTCGTCAGTTTTAAACATCTTTTAACTGTTTTAAAAAGGCTACAACTATGGATCTGTAAGTCCTATGATTTTGTGCCTTATATCAATTTTGATCATTTTTCTGTGATCTACAAGATAGTATCACTTTTATCCATATTAGAGTTCCTTTGCTTGATCATCAACAGCTCTAAGGTAGCTATGAAAATAAAGTTGTTTTCAGTTTTTCTATTAACAGAACATTGAACTTTGTGATTTTCGTAGGAATTAATCCATACATCAAAAGAATTTGGTTCAGTGAGATAAAATGGAGTTTATCATGTATACTTTCTACTCATATTTTTCTATGGCCTGTTAGTAATTGTTTAACCGCTGATTAGAGGCTGCCAAAGGAGTTAGTCAGTGTAATATTCGCAAAGCTAGCCATAGCTACAGTAACTGAATGTTACTTTTGTAGCACAGCGGCAGCAGAGTCCAACGGCATGCCCACGAGCTGGGCGCGAGGCGTGGCCCTGCACGGCGTGAGGTTGGCCGGTGAGTGACGCGGGGCTAGGGGCGAGGCAGGCCGTGGTTGCAGGGTGGCTAGGCATGGCCGACGCGGCCAGGGACGTGCGGTCCGGTTGCCACACGCAGCGCGGGCGGCAGCTGCGGCCGCAGAGCCGCAACAGCAGGGGAGGAGGCGTGAGACGAGGCTCGCGTACGGCTGGGCGCTCGCGCTGAGGCGCGGCCGGAGCGGTGGCATCGGCGCGATAGGCGACGCGATGCGACGGGCAACAGTAGGCAGCGCCAGCGGCTACGGCAGCAGGCTAGCCGCAGCAGCAACAGTGCATCAGAGGAAGTAGCGACAAAGCAATAGCTGGCAGAGCAGTAGCAACGGCATAGCACCATAGCAAGCCGCGGCGAGGCCACGCACGGGAGTGCGCGCACAGCAGCAGCCGCGACAGCACAGGAGAAGCAACGGCACGTACGCGAACGCATGGGGGGGGGGAGTGGGTTCGAGCACGATGGCCTACTACGATGAAATCGAGAGGGGGAAGGAGGGGAATGACGGAGGGGCTCACGTTAAGGCACACGGTGGCCGGCGGGAGCTTAGTAGCAGCAGAGTGGCCGAAATCGACGGAGTTCGCCGGCGACCCGAGGAGGAGGAAAGGCGTCATGGGGCTCGATGCAGCGCTCCCCGGCTCGGTCTGGTCGTCTAAGAGGAAGCAGGGGACGGCGATGGTCCGATCTAGCACGGAGACGAGGCGAGGGGGCGACGCTGGTCGCGAGCTCGACGAAGGCGACGACGGTGGAGGCGTCGGGTGTGTGCAGGGGAGCGAACAATGGCGCGAGAGGGGGAAGAAGTGGCGGCTAGGGTTCGACCGGGGGAGTGAGGAGCGTCCAGGGGGAAGGTATAGGCGCTGGCGGGGGCGTGGATGGGTGCCACGGCGATGGCCGGGGCCGTGGTGGCCATCGGCGCTGTCCACGCCTCCTCTGTGAACAGAGGAGGGGGACGGGGTGCGGTGGGCTGGCCTGGCCAGCTAGCTGGGCCAAGGCCCAGGGGAGGGGAGGTTTTATCTTTTACATTTTCTTTAATGTTTTTTTATTCTTTTTGTTTATCGTTTTCCCATTTTATTTTATTATTATTTTAGCTTATTAAAAATATGAGACCCACACCTAAATTAGTGTTTTAGTTTAACCCTCTGCCACAAAAAGTGTCACTCATAAATAAAATAGTTCAATATTTTAGAAATTATAAAAGGCATTTATATAATTGTTTAAGCCACGATTCTATTTATTTTGGGACATTTAAACACATTATAGAAGTGTGGTTTCTATACGATAAATATCCAAAGATTATTTGCCACACTTTGAACATTTTATTTTGTATGTTTGAGAAATTTGAAATTTGGACTTTGATTCGAATTTGAAATTTGAACCGGTTTCGAACCAACGTGAGTTTAACAACAGTAATCATGATGATGTGGCATCATTAGGAGGGAATTACTGTAGCTTAATTATCCGAGCGTCACAATTCTCCTCCACTACAAGAAATCTCGTCCTGAGATTTAAGGGGGAGTAAGAGGGAAAGACTCGGGAAGGACGGAGCTCAACACAAGGTAGGTACCAGGGGGCTATCTCACTGAACGTGGCATAGAGGCATCTCTCGAGTTGAAATTTAAGAAAGTCATCGAGAGCAAGGTAAGAAGGTGCAATAAGAAGGTTCAAGCGGGTAGACAATCGTTCGATCACTCACACAAGGTGTGGAAGGGGTACAGAGTAAAGAGAATAAGTATTATGTCTGATACCAGAATAGATCACTAGGAAGGTGGCTCGCGAATTACACACGAAGCCAAGTGTGAGGAATAACCTTGGAAACGGGGGGTGTACACGAGAGTCAGGTTTCGGTCCTGTAGAGATGTGGGTTATGGGCCCACCATGTGGGTTAAAGTAGAAAGGGGGCTGACATCTTGCACGGTCACGATAGCAAGGAATGTCAGAGGGTAGTCTGTCAGTTATGTCGACAACAACATCGATACCAAGGGCAAGGGATGAAGAGAACCACTTTCCTGCTCGTTGAACGAGGCGGACCAATAGGCAAAGTTCTCGTCCATCGGTGGCTACCGGAATGTCATCAACAATATTAACAGGTTCTTGCTGACAGAATTGTACACCGAGGAGTTTACATAAGCAGTAGAATATTGCTGCTTAGATCATATAGATCACAAGAAAGGTTCATACAACCAATGGAAAGTAAAATATGATTATCATATTAAACAGAACAATGGAAAGGAAAATGTGTTTAAACATATATTCCAGGGATATATCCTTCCCAAGGACAAGCAGAGCAATATCCATGACAGGGTATAACGTACAGAATCCTTTAGGAAAGGGGAGAGAAATTTCAAGACATTACCCATACAGCAGTGTTTGGATAATTTGATAAAGAAAATTTAGAATTTTGCTTCAAATGTTCTTATTGAAAATCGGAGTACCACATACATGCTTTGAGGTAGCATTGACATGGTCATTGGGTAAAGATCGGACTTTGGATACAAGAAGGATTCATCAGGAACAACTTGCAGAATAAGTCTTACAGTTTCCCCATGGAAGAATGGGTAACCTCGCTGAAAGGGGAACTATAACAATAGGGCCTCCCGGCCAGGTGTGCTAGGCATGACATCACCTTACCGGGTCATATAAAGAACGATGTTATAACTCTTGGAAATATGTTCCCACCATCATATCTGACCGAGATTCAAATCTGATTGGTGCCGGGATACCTCAGACTCAGGATGCCTGAGAAGAAAAGGTGCAAAACAAATTGACGAGATGTCATTGTAAGATTCTCGGGAAATGTACTATGGAAGGGAGTTTCAGAACAAGAGTTCATCATTAAACCAATGAAGGAATAAGGAAGTAGTTGATGAACTCAGTGACAATTCATCGAGATTACGAAAGGATGGGTTTCCACAATTATGTGAACAAGGAGATAACATTTGTCAGATCAAATGATATAATGATGTATGCTCGAGGAAAGCATACACAATTGAACATTGGTTGAAAGGTGCACCCAAAATATGGGCTGGGTTGCACAACCAACGTCGGAATCGTGATTCAATAATCAATAGGCTAAGAATGAACGGTCGACCATTAACTTCAAAGCAAGAGGGTTGCTAGAAGGGCAGAATCCAAACAACACCATTCACTAGTGGGCACCCCGGTTGGAATCAACACGAGAACCAAGAAAGAATGGTGATGCTGAGAAGTATCATTATAGCAAGAATTCTGAAGAGGTGGAGCAATACTCACAACATTCTTGACATCAAAGATGGTAATACTCCGTGGTAGAATCATAACATAAGTTGGATAGCAAGGAACTCATGGTACAACACAAAACAGGAACAATTTTTGTGTTGGAGGGAATGCAATAATGTTGTGGATGATAGCCCAAACCATCGAGGGCAAGGGATGCTATTTCTCATCAAGAATTCGATAGATATCTTGGAAGACCTCAGAATGTTGATGATGATCACGACACATTTGTCGAGAGGTTTCGAGAAGATGTAACTGATCGGCGATGACATCAAGTCAACGAAATGATGAAGCCAAAAGTCATTGGAACCATGGGTACGACACAAACTCGAAATCAATCTTGCTGTTCAAGGACAAACGGTATGACGAGGAAGATCGATTGTAAGATTAGCTCACCGTCAAAATTTGTGCTCCGAGAAGGACCCGGTAGCATAGTTAAAATTTAGCACGATAATGATATAACCAATCAGGCTAGGAATGACTTGATCGGGTACGAAATCATACTTAAATAAGATTACTAAAAGTTGTTGAACCGTAGTGCGGACTCGGTTCAGTTATCGGTGTCTTTGAGTATTTAATAACTCAGAGTTCATGAAAAATTGTAATTGGTGAGAATGCAGTACTTGATGGAGAACTCATAAGAAGTTATGCGGTTCCGTGATAATCTCGAGATACCAGGGTGTAATACTCGGCGAAAGATCAAAGTAAAGGTTGGACTGGTGTATTGATCCACAGAAGACAAGTGCTTAAACTTGCCCGAGAAATGGGATCAAAGAAGAACATATGCTCGGGACCATGATTGTAAAGGATCAATTCACCGATACCAAAGGATATTAAATCATGGAAATAGTTATTATTACAAGAAGCTTCCAGGATAGAATCTACATCGTGTCCATGGGCATGAACACAAAGGTTCAAGGTCGACTCCCACTCCTTTAATGTATAACCTTCCATTCAACTCTCGTTTTTTCTTCTAAAAATTGACATTAGTTGTTGGAAGTTTTACCTGGTGCAATACCAGATAAGTATGACTCGTGAAATCTTTCGGGTTCACACAGAATAGTGAAGGTGTTGGTTCAACCCATCGAGGCATCTTAGGAACATATGACACAAGCTTCAAGAATAAATATCACCAGCTCGTAAGCAGAGCAAGGTTGACAAAGCAGAGGATTCAATTTACCAAAGGCATTATGTATTCGAGAAAAGACTCACAAAGATATTGAATGTGAAGGACGTCGTCGGATAAAATCCAATAAAGGTTCTGGTGGTCCACAAGGGATCTGATGTGAGTATCGGTACTCAGCCAGAGGAAGAAGAATGCACGGGCATCATATTATAGAACATCTCAATAATTCGATGCTTAGATAATAAAGGAATTATGATTTCCAAAACAAAGGATTAGAAGCAGTCGCTCTGATCAAGGATGGATAAGTTGGATAGACCAGAGGCACAATTGACGACCGATAGTTTGGTCGAGAACCAGCTCATGTTCAAAAATGATGCCTGAGCCGGAAAGATAATTTAGAAGGGTTGATAGATGATTGTGTGCACTCGCACACATGTTGAATCAATAGGACCAAAAATGACGGTGTCAAAAGATACTAGTGAATATTGCTAGATATATGGGAAGCATCCATAATGCAAGTAAACAAGTATTTGCAGAGCAATAAAGCTGCTAAGGATTTTCGGAGGATTGAATAGTATTTCAAATACTTATGTGAAACACCTGAACAATTGGGGATGAGCGGATACTCGGAAAGTGCAAGAAATTATTCTTAGGGGTATTCAGGTGGCAAAGAACTGCAAGGCAGTAGGCACAAAATATTCTCGAGGTATCTTGTAATAGCAAGATCGACTGGAATAAAAGTAAGCACGACAGGTGTAAGTATTTATCCATCGGGATATTTCGGTGGAAGGGAATTGCAAAAGCAACGGGCACAAGGTCTCGAGAGAAAATCGGAGAGTATCTTCGAAATCTTCTGGTGCAGTTGGCGATCATCTGGACTGAAGGGCCTCTCCGGGAGGAAGTATTTTCGAGAACCTAAAGTTAGATTTTAGTAAAAATCGTTTAACCCGAATAGAAGGGAGTTCAGAATCCCAGAGTAATGGTCGAGGAGTAAAAGATCCTAATACCACCCAATGGCAACGTGTGCCCGTAAGACACACAGCCATGTTAGTAAAAGTTTTGCAATGACTAGACTCGACTTCGACCAAGGAGTTGGAAAGGGGGATTCCTACAGGCAGTCGGCTATGATACCAACTTGTGATGCCCCCAATTCAATCGTACACTAATCATACACGCAAACGTGTACGATCAAGATCAGGGACTCACGGGAAGATATCACAACACAACTCTACAAATAATAAAGGTCATACAAGCATCATAATACAAGCCAGGGGCCTCGAGGGCTCGAATACAAGTGCTCGGTCATAGACAAGTCAGCGGAAGCAACAATATCTGAGTACAGACATAAGTTAAACAAGTTTGCCTTAAGAAGGCTAGCACAAACTGGGATATAGATCGAAAGAGGCGCAGGCCTCCTGGCCGGGATCCTCCTAAACTACTCCTGGTCGTCATCAGCGGCTGCACGTAGTAGAAGGCACCTCCAGTGTAGTAGGAATCGTCTTCAACGGTGGCGTCTGGCTCCAGTGCTCCAGCATCTGGTTGCGAGAACCAGGTAGAAGGGAAAGGGGGAAAAGAGGGAGAAAAGCAACCGTGAGTACTCATCCAAAGTACTCGCAAGCAAGGAGCTACACTACATATGCATGGGTATATGTGTAAAGGGCCATATCGGTGGACTGAATTGCAGAATGCCGGAATAAGAGGGGGATAGCTAATCCTGTCGAAGACTACGCTTCTGGCAGCCTCCGTCTTGCAGCATGTAGAAGAGAGTAGACTGAAGTCCTCCAAGTAGCATCGCATAGCATAATCCTACCCGGCAATCCTCCCCTCGTCGCCCTGTGAAAAAGCGATCACCGGGTTGTCTGTGGAACTTGTCTGGGTGTGTTTTATTAAGTATCCGGTTCTAGTTGTCATAAGGTCAAGGTACAACTCCAAGTCGTCCTGTTACCGAAGATCACGGCTATTCGAATAGATTAACTTCCCTGCAGGGGTGCACCACATAACCCAACATGCTCGATCCCATTTGGCCGGACACACTTTCCTGGGTCATGCCCGGCCTCGGAAGATCAACACGTCGCAGCCCCACCTAGGCACAACAGAGAGGTCAGCACGCCGGTCTAAATCCTATGCGCGCAGGGGTCTGGGCCCATCGCCCATTGCACACCTGCACGTTGCGAGGGCGGCCGGAAGCAGACCTAGCCTCTCTTATACAAGAGTAGGCGTTCCAGTCCAATCCGGCGCGCGCCGCTCCGTCGCTGACGTCAAGAAGGCTTCGGCTGATACCACGACGTCGAGTGCCCATAACTGTTCCCGCGTAGTTGGTTAGTGCGTATAGGCCAGTAGCCAGACTCAGATCAAATACCAAGATCTCGTTAAGCGTGTTAAGTATCCGCGAACGCCGAACAGGGCCAGGCCCACCTGTCTCCTAGGTGGTCTCAACCTGCCCTGTCGCTCCGCCACAAAGTAACAGTCGGGGGCCGTCAGGAACCCAGGCCCACCTCTACCAGGATGGAGCCACCTGTCCTTTCAGCCCCCTCATCAGAATCACTTGCGGGTACTCATCGAGCTGACCCGACTTTAGTCACCATCTGTATAGTATGTATGTATGTATAGTATATACCCGTGATCACCTCCCGAGTGATCATGGCCCAATAGTATAGCAAGGCAGACTGACAAGAATGTAGGGCCAATGATGATAAACTAGCATCCTATACTAAGTATTTAGGATTGCAGGTAAGGTATCAACAGATGTAGCAACAATGTCAGGCTATGCATCAGAATAGGATTAACGGAAAGCAGTAACATGCTACACTACTCTAATGCAAGCAGTATAGAGGAGAATAGGCGATATCTGGTGATCAAGGGGGGGGGGGGCTTGCCTGGTTGCTCTGACAAGAAGGAGGGGTCGTCAACTCCGTAGTCGAACTCACGGACATCGGCACCGGTCTCAGAGTCTACCGGAAAGAAGTAACGAAGGGGGAACACAATAAATAACAGAGCAATCAAATGTAACACAAAGCAAGACGCGGCAATATGCGGTGCTAGGGGTGACCTAACATAGTGGTAGGTGATATCGGCTAAGGGGGGAAACATCCAGGAAAGTATTCCCGGTGTTTCGCGTTTTCGGACAGATGAACCGGAGGTGAAATGTTGCAGGTTCACTATGCTAGGGACGCGTGGCGGACGAACTGGCTGCGTATCTGGATTCGTCTCGTCGTTTTGAGCAACTTTCATGTACAAAGTTTGTCCATCTGAGCTACGGTTTATTTTATATTAATTTTAAAAGATTTAAATAATATTCTGAAATTCCCTGAAATTCTGCTAAGTCTGAGAGTTCGTCAGTTTTAAAATCTTTTAGCTGTTTTAAAAAGGCTACAACTATGGATCTGTAAGTCCTATGATTTTTATCCTTATATCAATTTTGATCATTTTTCTGTGATCTACAAGATAGTATCACTTTTATCCATATTAGAGTTCCTTTGCTTGATCATCAACAGCTCTAAGATAGCTATGAAAATAAAGTTGTTTTCAGTTTTTCTATTAACAGAACATTGAACTTTGTGATTTTCGTAGGAATTAATCCATACATCAAAAGGATTTGGTTCAGTGAGATAAAATGGAGTTTATCATGTATACTTTCTACTCATATTTTTCTATGGCCTGTTAGTAATTGTTTAACCGCTGATTAGAGGCTGCCAAAGGAGTTAGTCAGTGTAATATTCGCAAAGCTAGCCATAGCTACAGTAACTGAATGTTACTTTTGTAGCACAGCGGCAGCAGAGTCCAACGGCATGCCCACGAGCTGGGCGCGAGGCGTGGCCCTGCACGGCGTGAGGTTGGCCGGTGAGTGACGCGGGGCTAGGGGCGAGGCAGGCCGCGGTTGCAGGGCGGCTAGGCATGGCCGACGCGGCCAGGGACGTGCGGTCCGGTTGCCACACGCGGCGCGGGCGGCAGCTGCGGCCGCAGAGCCGCAACAGCAGGGGAGGAGGCGTGAGACGAGGCTCGCGTACGGCTGGGCGCTCGCGCTGAGGCGCGGCCGGAGCGGTGGCAGTCGGCGACGCGATGCGACGGGCAACAGTAGGCAGCGCCAGCGGCTACGGCGGCAGGCTAGCCGCAGCAGCAACAGTGCATCAGAGGAAGTAGCGACAAAGCAATAGCTGGCAGAGCAGTAGCAACGGCATAGCACCATAGCAAGCCGCGGCGAGGCCACGCACGGGAGTGCGCGCACAGCAGCAGCCGCGACAGCACAGGAGAAGCAACGGCACGTACGCGTACGCATGGGGGGGGAGTGGGTTCGGGCACGACGGCCTACTACGATGAAATCGAGAGGGGGAAGGAGGGGAATGACGGAGGGGCTCACGTTAAGGCACACGGTGGCCGGCGGGAGCTTAGTAGCAGCAGAGTGGCCGAAATCGACGGAGTTCGCCGGCGACCCGAGGAGGAGGAAAGGCGTCGTGGGGCTCGATGCAGCGCTCCCCGGCTCGGTCTGGTCGGCTAAGAGGAAGCAGGGGACGGCGATGGTCCGATCTAGCACGGAGACGAGGAGAGGGGGCGACGCTGGTCGCGAGCTCGACGAAGGCGACGACGGTGGAGGCGTCGGGTGTGTGCAGGGGAGCGAACAATGGCGCGAGAGGGGGAAGAAGTGGCGGCTAGGGTTCGACCGGGGGAGTGAGGAGCGTCCAGGGGGAAGGTATAGGCGCTGGCGGGGGCGTGGACGGGTGCCACGGCGATGGCCGGGGCCGTGGCGGCCATCGGCGCTGTCCACGCCTCCTCTGTGAACAGAGGAGGGGGACGGGGTGCGGTGGGCTGGCCTGGCCAGCTAGCTGGGCCAAGGCCCAGGGGAGGGGAGGTTTTATCTTTTACATTTTCTTTAATGTTTTTTTATTCTTTTCTGTTTATCGTTTTCCCATTTTATTTTATTATTATTTTAGCTTATTAAAAATATGAGACCCACACCTAAATTAGTGTTTTAGTTTAACCCTCTGCCACAAAAAGTGTCACTCATAAATAAAATAGTTCAATATTTTAGAAATTATAAAAGGCATTTATATAATTGTTTAAGCCACGATTCTATTTATTTTGGGACATTTAAACACATTATAGAAGTGTGGTTTCTATACGATAAATATCCAAAGATTATTTGCCACACTTTGAACATTTTATTTTGTATGTTTGAGAAATTTGAAATTTGGACTTTGATTCGAATTTGAAATTTGAACCGGTTTCGAACCAACGTGAGTTTAACAACAGTAATCATGATGATGTGGCATCATTAGGAGGGAATTACTGTAGCTTAATTATCCGGACGTCACAATATGGTTAGAGGAGATGATCTCCACGCCATAAAATACCTACCCCTCAAGCTCAAAGGGCCAGCTCGGCATTGTCTCAAAAGCCTCCCAGAAAATACAATTGGAAGTTGGGAAGATCTCGAGGATGCGTTTCGAGCAAATTTTCAAGGGACCTATGTCCACCCTCCGGATGCAGACGATTTAAGTCACATAACTCAACAGCCCGGAGTGTCAGCACGCAAATTCTGGAATAGGTTCCTCACCAAAAAGAACCAAATAGTCGACTGTCCGGACGCCAAAGCCTTAGCAGCCTTTAAGCACAACGTCCGTGACGAATGGCTCGCCAGACACCTCGGCTAGGAAAAACCAAGAACAATGGCCGCACTCACAAGCCTCATGACCCGCTTTTGCGCAGGGGAGGACAGCTGGCTGGCTAGATGCAGCACCAGCGACCCGAGTACATCCGAAGTCAGGGATGGAAATGGGAAATCACGATGCAGAAAGGATCAGCGCCGGAATAAGGAAAATGGCCCAAATAGCACGGCGGTCAACGCCGGATTCAAAAGCTCTCGGCCGAATAACAAAACACTGCCCCTCAAGGACAACAGTGACGAGCTATCCAACCTAAACAAAATTCTGGATAGGCTATTGTTGGGAAACGTAGTAATTTCAAAAAATTTCCTACGCACACGCAAGATCATGGTGATGGCATAGCAACGAGAGGGGAGAGTGTTCGTCCATGTACCCTCGTAGACCGTAAGCGGAAGCGTTATGACAACGCGGTTGATGTAGTCATACGTCTTCACGATCCGACCGATCCAAGCACCGAACGTACGACACCTCCGAGTTCAGCACACGTTCAGCTCGATGATGATCCCCGGGCTCCGATCCAGCAAAGCTTCGGGGATGAGTTCCGTCAGCACGACGGCGTGGTGACGATGATGATGTTCTACCGGCGCAGGGCTTCGCCTAAACTCCGCGACGATATGACCGAGGTGGAATATGGTGGAGGGGGGCACCGCACACGGCTAAGGAACAATCCGTAGATCAACTTGTGTGTTATGGGGTGCCCCCCTGCCCCCGTATATAAAGGAGGGAGGGGGAGGTGCGGCCGGCCCCCTTGGGGTGCGCCTGGAGGAGTCCTACTCCCACCGGGAGTAGGATTCCCCCCTCTTGCCTTGGTGGAGAAGGAAAGGGGGGAGGGGAAAGAGGAAAGGGGGGCGCCGCCCCCCCTTCCTTGTCCTATTCGGACTAGGGGGGAGGGGGCGCGCAGCCTGCCCTGGCCGGCCCTCCTCTTCTCCCTCATGGCCCACTAAGGCCCATTAACCCCCGGGAGGGTTCCGGTAACCCCCCAGTGTTCCGGTAAAATCCCGATTTCACCCGGAACCTTTCCGATGTCCAAACATAGGCTTCCAATATATCAATCTTTATGTCTTGACCATTTCGAGACTCCTCGTCATGTACGTGATCACATCCGGGACTCCGAACAAACTTCGGTACATCAAAACTTATAAACTCATAATAAAACTGTCATCGTAACGTTAAGCGTGCGGACCCTACGGGTTCGAGAACTATGTAGACATGACCTAGAACCATTCTCGGTCAATAACCAATAGAGGAACCTGGATGCCCATATTGGTTCCTACATATTCTACGAAGATCTTTATCGGTCAAACCGCATAACAACATACGTTGTTCCCTTTGTCATCGGTATGTTACTTGCCCGAGATTTGATCGTCGGTATCCAATACCTAGTTCAATCTCGTTACCGGCAAGTCTCTTTACTCGTTCTGTAACACATCATCTTATAACTAACTCATTAGTTACAATGCTTGCAAGGCTTAGGTGATGAGTATTACCGAGAGGGCCCAGAGATACCTCTCCGACAATCGGAGTGACAAAACCTAATCTCGAATTATGCCAACCCAACATGTACCTTCGGAAACACCTGTAGAGCACCTTTATAATCACCCAGTTATGTTGTGACGTTTGGTAGCACACAAAGTGTTCTTCCGGTAAATGTGAGTTGCACAATCTCATAGTTGCAGGAACTTTGTATAAGTCATGAAGAAAGCAATAGCAACATACTAAACGATCAAGTGCTAGGCTAACGGAATGGGTCATGTCAATCACATCATTCTTCTAATGATGTGATCCCATTAATCAAATGACAACACATGTCTATGGTTAGGAAACATAACCATCTTTGATTAATGAGCTAGTCAAGTAGAGGCATACTAGTGACTATATGTTTGTCTATGTATTCACACATGTATCATGTTTCCGGTTAATACAATTCTAGCATGAATAATAAACATTTATCATGATATGAGGAAATAAATAATAACTTTATTATTGCCTCTAGGGCATATTTCCTTCAGTCTCCCACTTGCACTAGAGTCAATAATCTAGATTACATAGTAATGATTCTAACACCCATGGAGTGGTATTTCAGGATGTTCTTGACCGCTGTCCAGTGATCCACTCCTGGATTACTTTGGTACCTTCCTGCCAAGCTTATTGCTAAGCATACGTCAGGTCTGGTACACAGCATTGCATACATGATAGAGCCTATGGCTGAAGCATAGGGAACATTTTTTATTTTCTCTCTATCTTCTGTTGTGGTCGGGCATTGAGTTTGACTCAACTTCACACCTTGTAGCACAGGCAAGAATCCTTTCTTTGCCTGATCCATTTTGAACTTTTTCAAAATTTTGTCAAGGTATGTGCTTTGTGAAAGTCCTATTAAGCGTCTTGATCTATCTCTATAGATCTTGATGCCCAATATGTAAGCAGCTTCATTGAGGTCTTTCATTGAAAAACTTTTATTCAAGTATCCTTTTATGCTATCCAGAAATTCTATATCATTTCCAATTAATAATATGTCATCTACATATAAAATTAGAAATGCTACAGAGCTCCCACTCACTTTCTTGTAAATATAGGCTTCTCCAAAAGTCTGTATAAAACCATATGCTTTGATCACACTATCAAAGCGTTTATTCCAACTCCGAGATGCTTGCACCAGTCCATAAATGGAACGCTGGAGCTTGCACACTTTGTCAGCACCTTTTGGATCAACAAAACCTTCCAGCTGCATCATATACAACTTTTCTTCTAGAAATCCATTCAAGAATGCAGTCTTGACATCCATTTGCCAAATTTCATAATCATGAAATGCAGCAATAGCTAACATGATTCGGACGGACTTAAGCATCGCTACTGGTGAGAAAGTCTCATCGTAGTCAACCCCTTGAACTTGTTGAAAACCTTTTGCAACAAGTCGAGCTTTATAGACAGTTATATTACCATCAGCGTCAGTCTTCTTCTTAAAGATCCATTTATTCTCAATGGCTTGCCGATCAGCGGGCAAGTCAACCAAAGTCCATACTTTGTTTTCATACATGGATCCCATCTCAGATTTCATGGCTTTTAGCCATTTTGCGGAATCCAGGCTCATCATCGCTTCCTCATAGTTCGTAGGTTCATCATGGTCAAGTAACATGACTTCCGGAATAGGATTACCGTACCACTCTGGCGCGGATCTTACTCTGGTAGACCTACGAGGTTCAAGAGAAACTTGATCTGAAGTTTCATGATCATCATCATTAGCTTCCTCACTAATTGGTGTAGTAGTCACAGGAACCGGTTCTCGTGATGAACTACTTTCCAATAAGGGAGTAGATACATTTATCTCATCAAGTTCTACTTTCCTCCCACTCACTTCTTTCAAGAGAAACTCCTTCTCTAGAAAGGATCCATTCTTAGCAATGAATGTCTTGCCATCGGATCTGTGATAGAAGGTGTACCCAATAGTTTCTTTTGGGTATCCTGTGAAGACACATTTCTCCGATTTAGGTTCGAGCTTATCTGGTTGAAGTTTCTTCACATAAGCATCGCAGCCCCAAACTTTAAGAAACGACAACTTTGGTTTCTTGCCAAACCACAGTTCATAAGGCGTCGTCTCAACGGATTTTGATGGAGCCCTATTTAACGTGAATGCGGCCGTCTCTAAAGCATAACCCCAAAATGATAGCGGTAAATCAGTAAGAGACATCATAGATCGCACCATATCCAGTAAAGTACGATTACGACGTTCGGACACACCATTTCGTTGTGGTGTTCCAGGTGGCGTGAGTTGCGAAACTATTCCACATTGTTTCAAGTGTAGGCCAAACTCATAACTCAAATATTCTCCTTCACGATCAGATCGTAGAAACTTTATTTTCTTGTTACGATGATTTTCCAATTCACTCTGAAATTCTTTGAACTTTTCAAATGTTTCAGACTTGTGTTTCATCAAGTAGATATACCCATATCTGCTCAAATCATCTGTGAAGGTGAGAAAATAACGATACCCGCCGCGAGCCTCAACATTCATTGGGCCACAAACATCAGTATGTATGATTTCTAACAAATCAGTTGCTCGCTCCATAGTTCCGGAGAACGGCGTTTTAGTCATCTTGCCCATAAGGCATGGTTCGCAAGTACCAAGTGATTCATAATCAAGTGATTCCAAAAGTCCATCAGTATGGAGTTTCTTCATGCGCTTTACACCGATATGACCCAAACGGAAGTGCCACAAATAAGTTGCACTATCATTATTAACTCTGCATCTTTTGGTTTCAACACTATGAATATGTGTATCACTACTATCGAGATTTAATAAAAATAGACCACTCTTCAAGGGTGCATGACCATAAAAGATATTACTCATATAAATAGAACAACCATTATTCTCTGATTTAAATGAATAACCGTCTCGCATCAAACAAGATCCAGATATAATGTTCATGCTCAACGCTGGCACCAAATAACAATTATTCAGGTCTAAAACTAATCCCGAAGGTAGATGTAGAGGTAGCGTGCCGACCGTGATCACATCAACTTTGGAACCGTTTCCCACGCGCATCGTCACCTCGTCCTTGGCTAGTGCTCGCTTATTCCGTAGTCCCTGTTTCGAGTTGCAAATATTAGCAACAGAGCCAGTATCAAATACCCAGGTGCTACTACGAGCTCTAGTTAGGTACACATCAATAACATATATATCACATATACCTTTGTTCACTTTGCCATCCTTCTTATCCGCCAAATACTTGGGGCAGTTCCGCTTCCAGTGACCAGTCTGCTTGCAGTAGAAGCACTCAGTTTCAGGCTTAGGTCCAGACTTGGGTTTCTTCTCTTGAGCAGCAACTTGCTTGCTGTTTTTCTTGAAGTTCCCCTTCTTCTTCCCTTTGCCCTTTTTCTTGAAACTAGTGGTCTTGTTGACCATCAACACTTGATGCTCCTTCTTGATTTCTACCTCCGCAACTTTTAGCATTGCGAAGAGCTCGGGAATAGTCTTGTTCATCCCTTGCATATTATAGTTCATCACAAAGCTCTTGTAGCTTGGCGGCAATGATTGGAGAATTCTGTCAATGATGCTATCATCCGGAAGATTAACTCCCAGTCGAATCAAGTGATTATTATACCCAGACATTTTGAGTATATGCTCACTAACAGAACTATTCTCCTCCATCTTGCAGCTGTAGAACTTATTGGAGACTTCATATCTCTCAATCCGGGCATTTGCTTGAAATATTAACTTCAACTCCTGGAACATCTCATATGCTCCATGACGTTCAAAACGTCGTTGAAGACCCGGTTCTAAGCCGTAAAGCATGGCACACTGAACTATAGAGTAGTCATCAGCTTTGCTCTACCAGACGTTCTTAACGTCGTTAGTTGCATTAGCAGCAGGCCTGGCACCCAGCGGTGCTTCCAGGATGTAACTTTTCTGTGCAGCAATGAGGATAATCCTCAGGTTACGGACCCAGTCCGTGTAATTGCTACCATCATCTTTCAACTTTGCTTTCTCAAGGAACGCATTAAAATTCAACGGAACAACAACACGAGCCATCTATCTACAAACAAACATAGACAAGCAAAATACTATCAGGTACTAAGTTCATGATAAATTTAGGTTCAATTAATCATATTACTTAAGAACTCCCACTTAGACAGACATCTCTCTAGTCATCTAAGTGATCACGTGATCCAAATCAACTAAACCATAACCGATCATCACGTGAGATGGAGTAGTTTTCAATGGTGAACATCATTATGTTGATCATATCTACTATATGATTCACGCTCGACCTTTCGGTCTCCGTGTTCCGAGGCCATATCTGCATATGCTAGGCTCGTCAAGTTTAACCTGAGTATTCCGCGTGTGCAAAACTGTCTTGCACCCGTTGTAGATGGACGTAGAGCTTATCACACCTGATCATCACGTGGTGTCTGGGCACGACGAACTTTGGCAACGGTGCATACTCAGGGAGAACACTTCTTGATAATTTTAGTGAGAGATCATCTTAAAATGCTACCGTCAATCAAAGCAAGATAAGATGCATAAAGGATAAACATCACATGCAATCAATATAAGTGATATGATATGGCCATCATCATCTTGTGCTTGTGATCTCCATATCCGAAGCACCGTCATGATCACCATCGTCACCGGCGCGACACCTTGATCTTCATCGTAGCATCGTTGTCGTCTCGCCAACTATTGCTTCTACGACTATCGCTACCGCTTAGTGATAAAGTAAAGCAATTACAGGGCATTTGCATTTCATGCAATAAAGCGACAACCATATGGCTCCTGCCAGTTGCCGATAACTTTGGTTACAAAACATGATCATCTCATACAATAAAATATAGCATCACGTCTTGACCATATCACATCACAACATGCCCTGCAAAAACAAGTTAGACGTCCTCTACTTTGTTGTTGCAAGTTTTACGTGGCTGCTACGGGCTTAGCAAGAACCGTTCTTACCTACGCATCAAAAACCACAACGATAGTTTGTCAAGTTGGTGTTGTTTTAACCTTCGCAAGGACCGGGCGTAGCCACACTCGATTCAGCTAAAGTGAGAGAGACAGACACCCGCCGGTCACCTTTAAGCAATGAGTGCTCGTAGCGGTGAAACCAGTCTTGCGTAAGCATACGCGTAATGTCGGTCCGAGCCGCTTCATCTCACAATACCGCCGAACCAAAGTATGACATGATGGTAAGCAGTATGACTTATATCGCCCACAACTCACTTGTGTTCTACTCGTGCATATGACATCTATGCATAAAACCTGGCTCTAATACCACTGTTGGGAAACGTAGCAATTTCAAAAAATTTCCTATGCACACGCAAGATCATGGTGATGGCATAGCAACGAGAGGGGAGAGTGTTCGTCCACGTACCCTCGTAGACCGTAAGCGGAAGCGTTATGACAACGCGGTTGATGTAGTCGTACGTCTTCACGATCCGACTGATCCAAGCACCGAATGTACGGCACCTCCGAGTTCAGCACACGTTCAGCTCGATGACGATCCCCGGGCTCCGATCCAACAAAGCTTCGGGGATGAGTTCCGTCAGCAAGGGCGTGGTGACGATGATGATGTTCTACCGGCGCAGGGCTTCGCCTAAACTCCACGACGATATGACCGAGGTGGAATATGGTGGAGGGGGGCACCGCACACGGCTAAGGAACAATCCGTAGATCAACTTGTGGGTTATGGGGTGCCCCCCTACCCCCGTATATAAAGGAGGGAGGGGGAGGTGCGGCCGGCCCCCTTGGGGTGCGCCTGGAGGAGTCCTACTCCCACCGGGAGTAGGATTCCCCCCTCTTGCCTTGGTGGAGAAGGAAAGGGGGGAGGGGAAAGAGGAAAGGGGGGCGCCGCCCCCCCCTTCCTTGTCCTATTCGGACTAGGGGGGGAGGGGGCGCGCGGCCTGCCCTGGCCGGCCCTCCTCTTCTCCCTCATGGCCCACTAAGGCACATTAACCCCCGGGAGGGTTCCGGTAACCCCCCGGTGTTCCGGTAAAATCCCGATTTCACCCGGAACCTTTCCGATGTCCAAACATAGGCTTCCAATATATCAATCTTTATGTCTCGACCATTTCGAGACTCCTCGTCATGTCCGTGATCATTTCTGGGACTCCGAACAAACTTCAGTACATCAAAACTTATAAACTCATAATAAAACTGTCATCGTAACGTTAAGCGTGCGGACCCTACGGGTTCGAGAACTATGTAGACATGACCTAGAACCATTCTCGGTCAATAACCAATAGCGGAACCTGGATGCCCATATTGGTTCCTACGTATTCTACAAAGATCTTTATCGGTCAAACTGCATAACAACATACGTTGTTCCCTTTGTCATTGGTATGTTACTTGCCCGAGATTTGATCGTCGGTATCCTATACCTAGTTCAATCTCGTTACCGGCAAGTCTCTTTACTCGTTCTGTAACACATCATCTTATAACTAACTCATTAGTTACAATGCTTGCAAGGCTTAGGTGATGAGTATTACCGAGAGGGCCCAGAGATACCTCTCCGACAATCGGAGTGACAAAACCTAATCTCGAATTATGCCAACCCAACATGTACCTTCGGAAACACCTGTAGAGCACCTTTATAATCACCCAGTTACGTTGTGACGTTTGGTAGCACACAAAGTGTTCTTCCGGTAAACGTGAGTTGCACAATCTCATAGTTGCAGGAACTTTGTATAAGTCATGAAGAAAGCAATAGCAACATACTAAACGATCAAGTGCTAGGCTAATGGAATGGGTCATGTCAATCACATCATTCTTCTAATGATGTGATCCCATTAATCAAATGACAACACATGTCTATGGTTAGGAAACATAACCATCTTTGATTAATGAGCTAGTCAAGTAGAGGCATACTAGTGACTATATGTTTGTCTATGTATTCACACATGTATCATGTTTCCGGTTAATACAATTCTAGCATGAATAATAAACATTTATCATGATATGAGGAAATAAATAATAACTTTATTATTGCCTCTAGGGCATATTTCCTTCAGCTATGTCAAATACATAGTACCTCTGGGAAGCCCGCGAACCATACCCACAAAGATTGTTGGGTCTTCAAACAGTCCGGCCGACTTAACGCCGAACGCAAGGGGCTCGACACACCAAGCGAAGACGACGACTAACCCCACAAGCAGAACGCCGGAAAACAGAAGACTTTCCCACTAGAAGTCAAAACAGTGAACTCACTTCATGTGATAACACGAAAACACAGTGCGGCACCTGCCATACCAGGACACCATCCGCAGACTGGGGATAGACCCTACCAAAATTCACCGTAGCGGTACTTCCTTCAAAGGAGTGACGCCAGGCCTTTAAGCCAATTGAACAAACTCTGTACCACTAGAGGTTGTGTCCGGTTCATCCGACAACCTCCGTCGCGAAAAGCTCACTCTCCATACCGCCACATTTCATAGTGGCCCTCAAAGCACTACTGGGACGCGAAGCTTTCGCCCGCTTTAACGCAATAACACATTACGCGTCTCTTACGCCTAAAATGCCCGGTCCACGCGGCATAATCTCATTAAAGAGTAACTCCGAGTGTTCCTTGACCACGGAGAACGTGAGGCCGCCTTGACAGCCACACACTAATCCGACCTTGCATGTCAAAGCCCCTAAAAACAGGTCATGCAGACCTCGGACACGGTTAGGCGAGTCCGATGTAAATAAACAAGGGGCTTCCCAGCCGCATACCCCTTTACAAGGGGCTGCATGTATACACGATGAAAGCCAATAAAGCTCAACTTTATTCATCTTCCAAATTATACTTTATTTTAAATACAACCTTTGCAGGATATTTCTTCCAAACTAAGTCCTTCTCTTTTACAGATGAAGCACATGCTACACCCGTCCAGGATACAGCACAACGGAGACACAGGCGCAGACGTGCAGCAGGGACCCATTGCAAGGATTCTTTTCAGATTAAGACCCTGCATAAACCTTTCTTACTGTCTCTTGTTGATACACATCCCCCGGTTTTCTACCATAACAGAGGAGGAGGCTGGCGTTTTGGCATCGGCCGCGTCAGAAGTTCCCGTCTGTACCTGGACACTAGGGGCTTAGGGCATTGTTCTGCCCGGTATCATAAAGACCGAACACCTCAGGGAGTGTTCGGCGTCTCGAGTTAGGCCTTATATGCATCAGCTCCGAATCATGTCTTTGGTCAAATGTTGGGTTTGCCCGGCTCCTGTGTTTTGCTGCCTTACGTTCCGCTCCATCGGCTAACGCGACACCAGGAGAACTACTGCGATTGTGCCCCGGTTCGGCCGGGCGAGCGCCTCAGTAGAGAAAGCCGAAAACTGACTGTCATGATACATCGAGAGACTGGTCAACCACTCGATCGACTATGGGAATGTTTAGAATTCCTCCGCTTTGACGAAGGACCGCTTCCCGGTCAGGCACATATGCGCCCCAAGTTCGGAGAGCGCGGTGCCTCTAGGGGCTATATAGTAGCCCCACCATCGAGCTTCTATGGCTAAGTGAAAGTGATAAAGCATTATAGTCCGGTTGCCATATTGCTATGCTATCACCTCCTTCAAAGGACCAAGACGTTGGATTAAGTGTGAAAAAGCGCTTTTCTTTTTGCAAACACCCCCGCACCATGTGCGTGGGGGCTGAAGCCAAAGACTGCAACTTTCAGGTTATTCATACATATACGGCCGCACAGGAGATAGTTCAATACTTGAACGCACAAGTATAAAAAGCTATTGCATTATAAACATGGTCTCACAAATCATACACGTCATTTGAACATGACATCTTTCGAGCACTGCGACTCTATTAAATAAGCGCCCTGCAGGACTTCCTCAAAATAGTGCTCGACGGGTAATCGGCTCTTGTCCGAACCCCGGGATGCAACAGCAGTGGCATCCATGCCCGCCCAGTATGTCTTCACACGGGCGAGAGCCATCCGTGCACCTTCTATGCATGCCGACCGCTTCATCGCCTTGATATGCGGCACCGCCCCAAGGAATTGCTGCAACAAGCCAAAATAACTCTTCGGCTTGGGCCTTTCCGGCCACAGATGAGTGACCACATTCGTCATGGCAAGTCCGGACAATCTATTCAGCTCAGCCCACTCAGCCAGCCGATCAGTCAACGGAAGTGGACGCTCCGGACTATGGAATTGAGACCAGTAAAGCTCTTCCATTTCGTGATCCTTCTGGCTTCGGAAGTGCACGACTGCGTCCGCCGCACTCACCGCCAAATCCAGATAAGGATCCTCCGCACCACACAACTGGCCCAGCTGAGCATACTTTGGATCCGTGAACTTCCTACACAGAAGAAAGGGCTTTCCAGCCGCAATGTCTCCGGCCTGACGCAGTTCCTCCTTCATAGCCCGCATCTCACTCCGGGCATCCTTGACTTCAGCGCCGACCTTCTTCAGGCCCTCTTGCTCCACTCGGCATTCTCCTTCAAGAACCTCACAACGGTCGGTAGCATCTTTTAATTTCAAGGCCATTCCGACCAACTCTTCCCTGCTTCGGCAGTGAGCAGCCTTTTCGGCTTTTAGCTCTTCTGCTGCCTTCAAGGCATCACTTATCTTGGCTTGCGCCTTGGCTCGAGCAAGCTCTGCTCGAAGATCTTCCACAGCAGCGGCGCCATCTGCATCAAGCATACAAATTGTAAGGAACGGGCACCAGCTCCCTTAGTAGGCAACCACGTAGCAACCACCTACCTTGCGACTCGTTAAGTCATTTATTGACTAGTGCGATGTCCGCATCCGCAACATCGAGTTGCCTCTTCAGTTCGGCAACTCCATCAGTCCGGCTGGCCACCGAATGTTCCACCACCTACATAGGAAAGGCGACATTCTATAACTGAGATTATGATCCTTGGCACGCTATCGCTTTCGACAGCATACCAAGTCTCAGGGGCTACTATCTATACAGGGCTCTCTTCATGTGCAAAACTGTCAAAAGGTATGTCATTTTTTGCGTACCTCAAACCCCGTCAGCAAGCTTCCGACGGCCTCATACAACCCGCTCTCGGCGGATGATATCCTTTCAATCACCGTACTCATTAATATGCGGTGATCTTCTGAGATAGACGCCCTCTTGAGCAAATCCTGCAGCTCCACCGGCCATACTCCAATGGGTGCCGGACTTTCCGGCCCCGCCGGACTCGGGGAGACCCTCCGTGACGACACCTCAGGGTTGTCCGCCCCGCCCGAAGGGGTGGCAGATGGAGGCGTCTCGCTTTCCATCATCTCCGGACGAAGGTCCCCCGAAGTTGAGCTCTGCTGAGATGGGCTGAGATCCGAACTACAAGGTGAAAACTTCGGTTACCTTTGGAAATAATATAGGGGCATTCCCTATTACAAAAATCCCCCTTTTTACTTACGGCTCGCTGGAGGGTTGATTTCTATGGGGAGGCTGTGCGGCCGGGGCCTTTCCCGGCACAGGATCTTCCGGTGCAGATTTCTTTCCCCGCTTTGAGACCTTGGCCTCCGGGTCTTCGGAAGTAGTCCTCTTCTCCCCCTGGAAGGAGGGACTCTCGATTCCCCCCTTACTGAAAGCCTCCTTGGCGGAGGTGGTAGTTTCCCTGTGCCCCCCTTCGTCCTCCTCCGAAGGCGTGAACTCCAACATTTTTACTAACACGGGATCCGGCGTGGTCTTAGGGAGGGGGGTCGGACACCGTACCAGTTTTGCTTGCGCTATCCACTCCCGTCCAAGGGATAGCTGGTTAAAAGGCAAGCCCATGATAAATAAATGGACAATATGTCCGGACACAGGGCTACTTACTTGAGTATCCGGGCGATTGCAGCTTAGGCCGGCGTCCTCGGTCAAGTCCGGACGCATCTCTTGCGATCCGAAGAACAGTTTGTACATCTCCACAGGTGTCAAACCCATGAAGTGTTGGAGAGCTCGTGGCCCCTCCAGATTAAATTCCCACATGCGGAGGGGGCAACGTTTGCAGGGCAGAAGGCGCCGGATCAGCATAACCTGTGCCACCACCACCAGATTAATCTCCCTTTCTTGGAGGTCTCGAATCCGGTCCTGCAATAGGGGTACGTCTTTGGGCGGCCGCCAGTTAAGCCCCTTGTTGACCCATGACGTCAGCCGTTGTGGAGGGCCCGAGCGAAAGACGGGCGGCGGCTTCTGCCTGCTGCCCCTTGGAGCGGTGATATAGAACCACTCCTGTTGCCACGAGCCGAGCTCCTCCTGAAAAGAGCCCTCGGGCCACGGAGCATCGGCCCTCTTGCTTATAACCGCCCCGCCGCACTCTGCCTGACGCCCCTCAATCATCTTCGGCTCCACGTTGAAGGTTTTGAGCCACAAGCCGAAGTGAGGGGTAGTTCGGAGGAAGGCTTCGCAAACGACAATGAATGATGAGATGTGGAGGATGGACTCCAGAGCCAAGTCATGGAATTCCAGCCCATAGTAAAACATGAGCCCCCTCACGAAGGGATCCATCGGGAAGCCTAAACCCCGACGGAGGTGAGACACGAACACAACGCTCTCGCTGGGCTCGGGAGTAGAAATAACTTGCCCTCGGGCAGGCAACCTATGCGAAATCTCGTAGGTCAAGTACCTGGCGTCTCTCAGCTTTAGCACGTCTTCTTCCGTGATGGAAGAGGGCATCCACCAGCCTCGTAGGTCGGAGCCGGACATTGTCAAAGGTCGGAGGTACCCGAATCTGGAGCCCTGGGTGTTGGAACTCGGGGGCGAGGGGCGGATTCGATTGAGGATTAAAGAAAAAGAACTGGCCTTGGTCTCATTATAAAGAGGAAGAATACCAAGAGCCATCCCCATGACCGTTTGGAAACCGCCTTCGATGGAGGGGGCGTGGCAACGGGCGCAGTTGGGTTACCCACGTCCGTATTAATGGGAATCCTGGAATAAGGGGAACACGATCCCTGCTTCGACAAGACGTGCCAAGGAAACCGCTTCGCTAAACGTGCTGAGGTGGTACAATAAAAACAATTCGAGTAAAGACTTGGTAGTGGTGTGACATCACGCCACCAAATACGTCAGCAGATTGAACTTGTGTAAATATTATTCTCTCTACGGTGGTATGTGGAATTTATTTTGCAGAGCCGGACACTATCCTGGTGTTCACAATCTTCTATAAATTATTCGGAGGAGGAACCCGCCTTGCAATGCCGAAGACAATATGCGCGCCGGACTCGTCGTCATTGAAGCCTGGTTCAGGGGCTACTGAGGGAGTCCTGGACTAGGGGGTGTCCGGATAGCCAAACTATCATCATCGGCCGGACTCCAAGACTACGAAGATACAAGATTGAAGACTTCGTCCCGTGTCCGGATGGGACTTTCCTTGGCGTGGAAGGCAAGCTTGGCGATACGGATATGTAGATATCCTACCATTGTAACCGACTCTGTGTAACCCTAGCCCTCTCCGGTGTCTATATAAACCGGATGGCTTTAGTCCGTAGGACGAACAACAATCATACCATAGGCTAGCTTCTAGGGTTTAGCCTCCTTGATCTCGTGGTAGATCTACTCTTGTAACACACATCATCAATATTAATCAAGCAGGACGTAGGGTTTTACCTCCATCAAGAGGGCCCGAACCTGGGTAAAACATCATGTCCCTTGTCTCCTGTTACCATCCGCCTAGACGCACAGTTCGGGACCCCCTACCCGAGATCCGCCGGTTTTGACACCGACAATGGGGAAACAGGGACGCCCACGTCCAATCAACCTTCACGCGGCGCCCAAGGCCGCAGGCTGTTGGGGGCCGCGGCACTTCGCACTTGCCCCTTCGCTTCTCTGCTAAGCCAAGTCCAGGCGCGCCTTGGGCCCGGGGGCTACTGTCGGCGTTTGGGAACGTGGGTACCCAGACTTGCCTGCCTGCGGTCTGCAGCGTGGCTCAAGGAGTGGCCCAGTATGGCCCATCTTCATCAACATATGCTCAAGACCCTCGCGAGGGGCCAAGCCTCGCGGGGTGGATAACAGGAAGCTTCCTCAGGCACAGCCTCGTCAGGCTGGCTCACGAGGAGACGGAGAGATCAAGGCAGGGTACCTCACGAGGTGCCCGTGACGCAAGCCATGACGAACGAAGCCAGGCGGGCGCCGGCCTACGCAGAGTCCTTGTTTCCTCTTTGGTGCAAATGGGGCAAGCGCAGGCGAGAGTATCAAGCAAAGGCAACCAGTTCGGTGCAACAAGACCAAGACCAGCAGAACGGCAGGATGTAGGTCATCGTGGAGCCCAAGCCGGCGTCACCGTCAGAGTCTTTGGCAGGCGAGGACCGACTTTAGCCAGGATAAGTGTACTAGATGTTCCCCTTCAAAAGGGCCAATTGTTGGCGCCCTTCCCGCTCAATATTTGGGAAGAGGACCAAGGCCTCGCTCTATAAATAAGGCTAACCACCACAGTAGAAAGGAGGATCGGATCGAGAGCCAACTGATCCGGATTCAATCCTTCCCAAGAGGCAGCACCTCCACAAGAACTCCTCCCCTCGTGAGGCAGTTCTTCCCTTGTATTGTTCATCATCAGCCCCTGAGGCAATCCACCACACCACAAACTAGAGTAGGGTATTACACCACAATGGTGGCCCGAACTAGTATAAACCTCGTGTCCCTTGTGTTGTTCTTCGTGTAGTTTAGATCCTTGCGAGGCGACGAGACGCGAGTAGGTAGGAGGTGTGATCTCCGCGCGCACCCCAAAGTTCGAACCTTGAGGGTCTGCCAGAACCCGAAATCTGACAGCTGCCTCTATGCCTTTTTCTAAGAGCATCTCCAGCCGGACTTACAAATCCGGCCCGTATACGCCCGTGGGAGCGTCCGCCGCATATTCACATACCTCAAATGCTGATCCTTCAATCCATGCAATTTATACACGTCGATCATACGATACAAATTATTCAAATTTAAAAGTTTGAATCAAAGCAAAGCAAATCATAATTCAACAAATCAGCCATGCCAAAATGAAATCAATGTCCAAGCGTGACCGATGGCTTCGGATCACTCGCCGGGCGCCATCCATGGCACCTTCTCCGAGCCTAGGCGACTGCGTCCTGCTTGTCCTACTCCGCCTGCATTCCGAACTGCCTCCTCCGCCTGCATCCTGGCCGCATGATCCGCTGCAGCCGCAGCCGCACTCGCCGCCTCGTACTCCCTACAATCGATGATCTCCGTCTTCTTGTCCGCAAGCCACTTCTTTGCATGCTCATTCAAGAGAGTTTCGTCCGCAAACATGATCTTCACATCCTCCGCGTCCCATGCAAGTTGCAACCTCTCCTTCTCAAGCTCAATCTCGCCTAATGTCTTGGCCTTCTCAAGTTCCCATTTGATCGCCACCTCTTGTTTCTCCAACTCGATCTTCTCCCTCTCAATTTCCAACTTCTTCTCCGCCCTCTTTCGGTCCCGCTCCATTCTCTCCTTTTGCGCATCCGGAATGAGCTTGTACCTCTCCTCTTTCTTGTTCTTCCTTACCAAAAAAATGCCCGTCCATGTGGACGACATTTTTGTAGCCGCGGCGTCATAGGAGGCTCATGCCTTCTCCGTCGCGGCGGACGGGGACGAGTTGGACGACATCTACGGTGGCTGATCGGAACCGGTGGTGAGGATGGGGAGTAAGGGTGGCGGACGGCAAGGGCCCGGGCGCGGGAAAAGTTAGAGGGCGGCAAGAGGAGGAGGAAGGTTTTGGTAGATTTGATGCAATTTCCGCTGGGGTCGGGCCGTCAGGTCCGACGCGATGGGCGTGACCGGGCGCCCCATATCCGTCCTATATTTAGACTGGATATGAGGTGTGTCGGTCAGCCCGGGAATTTAAGACCCGCTTAAGAAGCCTATCTGGGTCAAAAATTCGTGAGCGGCTGAGACGGGTTTGGTGTGCCCGATTGTAAATGCTCTAAGCACATAGCACACAGCGTCAATGGTTGCCTCCAAGCTAAAAGTGTCGGCGTCGCCTCCAAGCGAAGAGGCGGTCTCTAAAATTTTATTTCCGCTAAAATAATGTCATGGGCCTACTTGTCATCAGGATGGTTGAGGTTGGCCAGTAAAGATTTGATGATGAATGGGAATTATTTTGCATCTTTGTGGGGTCCATGTTAGAGGTTGTGCCAAACGCTATACGCTATATGTTTTTCATTTAGTCTTAGAGGCAACACGATGAACCCTGATTTAAAGGCAACGTTGCCTTTAAACACTGTTGATGCCGTCGATGACCGCTTGGCGGCTGCTCGACCGTTGGATTCGACTGCAGCATGGTACGTTGTTGCAAAACTAGACAAACCTAGTGCAATGATCGCCATTGTTGCGGGCAACGCTCCCGTAAATTTGCTCCGCATTCGTCTGCGGATAAAGGATCAGTCCGCACACACTGATGTCGGAGGCAGCATTCAACATTGCCCACATACATTTCAATCACTATTTAAACTAAGCAGGCCGAGAATTTTGACATAAACCGAATGAAATCCATTACATGTACGTGGAACATTTCTCCCCTAATCTCCCCTAATAATAAAGCATCTATTGCTTCTGGTGGTACGTCACCTAATTTGCCTCTAAAGTTGTTAAATATTACCCACCAATGCCACCTATAAGTGAGGAAAAATGATTCTTTTTTTTTTCGCGGCGCTGGACCATGGTTTATGTAAAGGCGGTGTCCCTTTTATAACAGTAGGACTTAAGTAGGGCGTTGGCTTGAACATCGGTCTTGTATCTGCGAGATGCAGGTTTGAACCCCGTCTCTCTCAATTTTTTTCCACCTTTTTTTCTGAAAAACTTTTTCTGTTTCTACTTCCTGACAGATTAAAATGGTCTTCAAAATATTTATCTTTCAAACACTAACTCAAAATATAACATGTTACATATGAAATGGTCTTCAAAATATTTATCTTTCAAACGCTAACTCAAAATATAACATGTTATATATGAAAAAAAAACTGAGAAAAAAACACAAACTCAAAATATAACATGTTACTCCTATATATATGAAAAAACCCTGAGAAAATGTGTATCTCTACCAAATATTAAAAGGAGAATTGTTTCTCCACTTTTTTTCGTCATCAAAGTGTTTCGTATGTGTTATTTTATTTTATTTTCGTACGTCGTTCTGTTTTGATCGGCCGTTTGCGTTGCACATAAATGAAACTGGGTTCAAAGAGAAATTATGTTGGAAGGAGGAATCGAACCTCGCCCGCTTAGAAAGATAGCGCTCAAGCTAGCTAGGTGACCTAACTATAGTTCTTTGAAAATTGTAACGAAGGAATCCTCTCATCTTAAAGATATTTTCACAACACCAAAAGAAACCTTTGAAGCACGCACACACGATAAAATTTACACACTCGCCTCCCCTTCATACGTAGGACGCTGGCCTCGGCCTTCGATCTACACTTTTTTGGTGAGTAGCACTATCCTTCTCTTATGGGCCTTCTCTTATGGGCTATGATCGAGCTAATCTTTTGGAATTTGTGGGAATCAGGGCATTTTATCACCTCGGTAAGAAGAACATACAAATGAAAAAAGAATATACAAATTATAGTCTCACCTTGCTTCTCATACCAATTTCCACCAATTTATATATGTTGATAAGTTACTTGGAATATCAACAAGTGGCTTCCGGAATAAACAAACATATGATGAAAACGGAAGAGAGGCCTTCCAATGAATTAGCAAGCACAGGAGAGACCACTCAAAATAAAAGCAAGCACCAGAGAGACATAAAATATTAGTTCATGTAGTCAGCAGTCCTGCATATTTCATCATCAGGGGAAGAACCAGGACCGAAACATTCAATTGCACCGGCGAATTGCGCTCGTGCACCTAAGTGTGATGCTTCGCCGCTCACAGGTTGATGAGCCTGCAGATGCGACGAGCAGACATTGAACCCGCAACCATCAACTGCACGCAGGATCACATGACAACTTTCTCGAAACAGATAGAAGGTGTGACTATCATCTTCTCCGTGTAGGAGAATTGTTCGAGCACATGGCAATGGGATGTTTGACATGAAATTTGCATAAACAAGCCTCCTTTTCCATAAAAGGTCTCTAGCCGAGGCTAAGTGGCAATCCATCTTTAGTATCCATAGATCATAGAAAACACAGATGTTGTGAGCTAGCATATTTTGCCAGGGGCATGTGATTTTTTTCCTCCCGTTGCAACGCACAGGCCTTTTTGCTAGTTTATTACAAAAAAGTGGCCCGGCCCTAAACCTATCATACGGCGGCAGTCGTCGTCCACTTCCTTTGTATTCCGCATCGACGACCATGTCCTCCATCTGCCCTCAATGAACGTCGGCAGGGTTCAAGACCCGTGAAGTGGAGGTGCAGATTCCGACAAGAAAAGAGTAGAACATGAAAGACAGACCGGCTCGCATGGAAGACAACGCCCTGCCGCCTCCCATGCCCTATTAATTAATGAAGGAGTTTGCAACCTGTCCGTCGCCGGTGACGGTGGACGTGAGGTCGATGATGGATGTGGACGGTCCGCCACTGTTCGCCTGCCACACGCGCCCCTAGAAGTTGGGCATATGTCTCTCTGGCATTGAACATGCGCGGACACCGGGACGCCACGCGGGCGGCACTCTTGGCTGGCATGTTGCTTCAATGTTGGCACCGATGAGAGGCCGCGTCCGCTCTAGGCCGGCGTCAATGCAAAGCGTCCGCTTTAAAGCGACATGAATACGGGCGGCTTGCGCTGGGCGGGAAGCGCGCGTGCGAGGGAGGGGGCTTTTGGTGGGCCAGGTTAGTCAGATGCGGGCATGGCTGCTGTCCGGACTCCCACAAAGCCCCCCTAGTTTGTCTCCTCTTTGCGGGAAAAAGTTTGTCCAGACCGTCGAGCGGATCGATACAGGACCGTGTTGGGTGGGAAAACACGTCCGGACCGCGCGGTTCGGACATATGCAGGCGGTTTGAGGGTCGGTGTTAGAGGTGCCCTGAGATACTTTTGAGTTTAGATAAAAATAATTATAAAAAGTGTACTTTAAAGCATAGAGTTGTAAATCTCAACTCTTGTTAAATGCATAAATAAACTTTATTAAATTTACATATATTAGTCCCTCACATAGTTTTTTTTAGGGAAGTTCCTCATATAGTTAACATGGCTGAATTTTGCAACATGTTAATTTGAAAATACTTGTGTTCGTATTTATTTTTCAAATATGCTTTTCCAGAAGAGTCATCATTTCACCAAGTAACATGTCCCTCCATAAGAAAAATATTTTTTCATCAACTTACATGGCTTTCCATGAAGAGACACCTTTTCACCAAGGACATGTCTTTCCAGAGAGAGATATCCTTTCGGCAAGAGATGTGTCTTCTTATACAAAGCATGACTTTTCGTAAGACCGTACTGCCGAATTCTAGTGGACTTGATTAATCCTCATAATCCAATGGTTGTTTTTTAGGGTAACGTGACTTAATGTGGATATTTTATTAGGAGTCGGTTTTACAATAGAGTGATAGGGGATAGTCATCTCAAATAGAAAAAGGTCCATATTGGTTCATTTTCTCTCACATGTTATTTTTGGCTAACTTGACTCCCAAACAATAGTACCTCAACTTTAGCCATGACTTATCTTTTCAAATTCCAAACAAGGGATAAAATACACTAGATATTCCTCGAGAAAAACTAATGTGATAATTGGGTGGTTTGGCGAGCCTAGTCCATCTCAAATAGGAAAAGTCCATTTTGGTTCATTTTCTCTCTTGTATTATTTTAGGCTCACTTGACTCCCAAGCTATAGCACCTCTAATATTTGGCATGATTTGCCTTTTCAAATCCCAATTAAGGGATAAACTACCCTAGACATTCCTCACAAAACTAATGTGATGATTGGGTAGTTCGGTGAGGCCAAAATTGAGAGAAATAAAGAAATTGTGATAGTTTGTGATGGAGTAGAGGGTTGGAACCCACCCAACCCCTAACCCCTACCCCGCCTACCACCCAAATATGGCAACACGACGGTCCAATAAGTCTTGTGTGCTCATCCAAGTTGTTTCTTATATCCCTCAATCTGAAGCTACAATATTCTCTTATCCTTTCTGAAAGATCGTGGATGTCGCCTAGAGGGGGGGGGGGGTGAATGGGCGTTTTAAAATAATTACTATAGAGGCTTGAACAAATGCGGAATAAACCTAGCAGTTAATTTGTCAAGCACAAAACCTACAACAACTAGGCTCACCTATGTGCACCAACAACTTATACTAAGCAAGATAAGCAACTATGTGATAGCAAGATATATGACAAAGAACAATATGGCTATCACAAAGTAAAGTGCATAAGTAAAGGGCTCGGGTAAGAGATAACGGAGGCATGTGGAGACGACGATGTATCCCGAACTTCACACCCTTGCGGATGCTAATCTCCGTTTGGAGTGGTGTGGAGGCACAATGCTCCCCAAGAAGCCACTAGGGCCATCTTAATCTCCTCACGCCCTCGCACAATGCAAGATGCCGTGATTCCACTAAGGGACCCTTGAGGACGGTCACCGAACCCGTACAAATGGAGATCCTTGGGGGCGGTCACCGGTACCCGTCAAATTGCTCGGGGCGATCTCCACAACCTAATTGGAGACACCGACTCTTGCCCAGAGCTTTACACCACAATGATTGAGCTCCGAACACCACCAACCGTCTAGGGTGCCAAGGCACCCAAGAGGAACAAGCTCTAGGGTGTCCAAACACCCAAGAGTAACAAGCTCACGGGTACCAAGCACCCAAGAGTAATAAGCTTCTCAACTTGTAACTTCCACGTATCACGTGGAGAACTCAAACCGATGCACCAAATGCAATGGCAAGGGCACACGTAGTGCCCAAATCTTTCTCTCTCAAATCCCACTGAAACAACTAATGCTAGGGAGGAAGATGAGAGGAAGAACAAGATGGAGAACACCAAGAACTCCAAGATCTAGATCCAAGGGGTTCCCCTCACATAGAGGAGAAAGTGATTGGTGGAAATGTGGATCTAGATCTCCTCTCTCTTTTCCCTCAAAAACTAGCAAGAATCCATGGAGGGATTGAGAGTTAGCAAGCTCGAAGAAGGTCAACAATGGGGGAAGAACACGAGCTCAAGGGATAAGGTTCATTGGGGAAGAAGACCCCCTTTTAAAGGAGGGGGAAAATCCAACCATTATGTGCTCAGCCCACATACGAGCGGTACTACCGCTCCACGAGATGTACTACCGCTCGGGCGGAAGAAGCAGGGAAACGGAGCAACAAAACAAGAACCTTGGGGCGGTAGTACCGCTATAAGCGGTACTACCGCTCACCCCAGCGGTACTACCGCTGGAGGAGCAGAACACGGGACCAAAAGAGGCAGGGCAGAGTAGAGTACGGCGGCAATAATGCAGTAGCGGTACTACCGCCCGACCAGAGCGGTAACCACTTATAGGCGGTACTACCGCCCAAACGGAGCGGTACTACCGCTTATGGGCGGAACTGTCGTGCCTTACTACCATGCAGCTACTGCTAAACCCGACATGAAAAAGAAAGACCCAAAAACGAGGCGGTAGTAGAGCGGTACTGGAGCGGTACTACCGCTTGACGCTACAAGCGGTACTACCGCTGCCACCGCGGTACTACCGCAGGGAGAAAAACAGAACTGCCATAACTTCTTCATATGAGCTCCGAATTGAGCAAACTCAAGCTTGTTGGAAATAAGACAACGAGAGCATCAAAACAACAACAGGTTATAGTAAGAAGAGGCAGAGGAGGTATGTCTAACAAAAAGAGGAGGGAAACCTCCAACAGAGAAGAACCGGCAGAACCTCCAACATCGAAAACATCATAGAAGATGCATGTGAACTTCGTTTTCGATGAACTCGAGCTTGTCATCAAGATGACCATAAGCTCCAAAACTCACAAAGAGAACCAAACAAGAACCAAGAAAGATGATGCAAAGATGCAATGGTTTGAGCTCTCTATGAATGATACGATCAAGTTACTCATCGAGAGCTCCCCTTGATAGTACGACAATCGATCCTAAAACCCGGTCTCCCAACTACCATCATGAGACCGGTAAAATAGAAAACCTATCATGGGCAAACCTTTTCCTTGCACATGGTCCACTTGAGCTAGATGATGATGATCTTGACTCCCTCAAGTTGGACCACCTTTCTTGATTGCGTTGGCTCGATGAAGACTAGTTGGTTGCCCCCCCATACTCCACTATGGGTGAGCCACTCTTCCGCACATCTTCACAAGTCCATTGTCACCTCAATGGACGGCAAGCTTCAAGCATTTGATCTCTTCATGATGCTTCACTTGAACTTGCACACCACAACCTAACCCCACAAAGAACTCTCACGAAGATCATGGGTTAGTACACAAAGTGTAATTGACACTGCTTACCATACCATGGGATCGCTTTATCCCTCTCGGTACATCTTCTATGCTTTGTGTGTTGATCAACTTGATTTACTCTTTGACTTAGTCTTGATCAACTGTCAGGACCCCGACTCGATGTCACATCGATCTAGCTGGTAACACCTCATATCACTTTGCGGCCTCACGCACGGTATCCCCACGGGTGTCGTCTTACCTTTTCCCGGGACCGTTTGCGCCTTTTGGCTCACGTATATGATAGTGTCGCTAGCATCCATATGATAAAGAGCCCGGGCTGACATGACTAGTCGTAAACCCAAAGTGGCACAGACTTACAGGGACAGGCATCCATGACCCAGCTTCGAACGTGTCGGTCATCAGCAAGTGGGTCCGGGCTGTATGTCACATCCCTAGCTTCTGGTAATGCTCTAGGCTAGCTTCATGTGTGCATCATGTTTAAATTCTGAAACTTGAATTGAGGAATATTGGAAGCCTCAAAAACCTTAAATAAAAGAGGGGCAAAAACCCTAGAAATCTCATTCATTGCTCCAAAATGCTCTTCTTAAATGTTTGATAATTTTTGGTAAGGGTTCTGGTCCCAACCAAAATATTGAACATTTTTAAGGATTTATTTTTGGGACTTTGGATTTAATTCATTAGCTATTTGAATTTGAATTATATTCATATAATTAGAATATAATTTCAAATACCCCCGAAATATTTATAAGCTTTTGGAAAAGTCCATCTAGCAATATAAAATATTCAGAGGAGTTTTTGGCATTGTTTGAATTATTATTTTTTAATTCAAAACAGTGGCAAAAGTTTAAATAAAACAAAACAGAAGAAAAAAATAAAAAGAACAGAAGCCTACCTGGGCCACTTACCTGTAGCCGGCCCAGCTGGCCAGCTCCTCCCGCTGGCCCAGCCCATCGCTACTCCCCCCCTCTGTCGTCTTCCTCCCCGACAGGGGAACGGCGTGTGCCCGACGCTCGCCGGCACGCGCGCGCGCCACCTCCCCCCTGCTGGCCACCTCCTGCTTCCCCGGACTCCCTCGATGCCCTGGACGAAGCCACGCAGCTGCCCCGCACCGCTCTCACTCTCCCTCGCCCTCCTCTTCTCCCCCTGCTCTCTCTCCCTCTCACCCGAGAACCACCGCCGCCGCCGACGGGCATCACCGTAGCCACCGGCCTCCCCTCGCCTCCCCGACACACGCGGAAGCTCCGCTCCTCCGCCCTGAAGCTCCCCGTCAAGCCGTGCCCCTCCGGACACCCCGTGGAGCCGTCGCCATCGCCAAATTCGACTCCGGCCGCCGTGGATCCTCGCCGGCGATTCGGGAGCTACCGGGCATCCCCGACCTCGCCCTCGCGCTCGCTGGTTCCGCGGTGAGCCCCCGCACCGAACCCCCTCCTCCCCGTGTCCGTTTGCGCCGTCTAGGCCTTAGCTCCGCCATGGCCGAAGCTCGCCTCCGCTCGAGCTTGTCGCCGGCATTGCTCCGGCGACCTTTTGGCCACGCCAGTGCACCTAGCACTCTCGCCGCACCTCGTAGTGCCCCGCTAGCGCTTTAGTTCGCTCGTTTGCACGCTGCAGCCGCGTCCCCGAACACAGCCGAGCTCCGACCGCCGCCGCAAGCTTGCTCCGGCGAGCTCCGGCGCCCCCGCAGCCCCCCCATCAGCTCCCCTGGTTGCGGACGAAGACGGGCTACGCCCCGGTGGTCTTCGCGCGATCAAACGCTGTCTGAAACGCAAGTCCGGCGAGTCGCCGCCGCGCTAATGGTCGCCGCCGGCCAGAACTCCGGCGGGCTGACGTGGCTTAGTTAATTAGTCACTAACCCCCCCACCTACTGACGCTGACAAGTGGGCCCCAGGGCTTAGTCAAAGCTAACCAGCCCAGGTTTGACTCGGGGTTAACCCCCTGTCACTGACGTGTGGGTCCCACACGTCAGGTTTGACCCTGGACAGCCGCGTTGACCCGCTGACGTCGTGCTGACGCAATAAGTATTTTCTGGATTTAATATTATTCAGGAAATTTCAGAAAATAGCTAAAACTTCAATAAATCATAGAAAATTAACCGTAACTCCAAATGAAATAAATTATATATGAAAAATTATCAGAAAAATTCAAGGAATCCATCTGTACCATTTTCATGCATGTTAGAACAACTTATAGCTGCTGTTTAGCACAAATCAATTAAAGGGCATTTAAATAATCACATATGGAGTTTGAATTTGAATCTTGTATTCAAACCAACTTCATTTAACTTGTTGCTAGATGCATTAGCCCAAAACACATTCATTTTGCTATGTCATGATCATGCATCATATTGTGCATTGCATTGATTGTGTTTCCTTCTGTGTTGCCGGTATTTGTCCCCTCTCGATAGACGTGATACCGAGGATGTGATCGTTGACACTGATGAAGACTCAATGTTATCTTCAGAAGTGCCAGGCAAGCAAAACCCCCTTGTTCATTCCGATACAATCCTACCCTCTCGCTCCTGCTCTCTTTTACTGCATTAGGACAACACCGATTCAACTGTTACATGCTGCGGTAGTTGAACCCCTTTATCCTTTGCATGACCTGTCATTGCCACAGTAAATAGATGAAACCCACTAGCATGAGTAGGAGTTGTTTGAGCCCTGTTGTGCCTACTCATTCATGCTTGTTTGTCATGCCTGCTACTGCTTAGAGTTGAGTCAGGTCTGATTCATCGGGGATGAATCAGAGGCGTGTGAACATGTCCTACTGTGTGTGAGCTAAGTGTGTGAACACGATTTGGTAAAGGTAGCGGTGAGAGGCCATGTAGGAGTACATGGTGGGTTGTCTCATTGTAGCCGTCCTCAGGAACTGAGTTCTGTGTTTGTGATCCATGATTCAGTTACTACCATACATTGGGCCCTGAAATATGACCCCGCTCGACTTCTTATTCACCCTTGTCCTCTGTCCAGGAGTTGCAAGTAGTTTCTGGTGTTTGTAGCTTACTGGAGGCCGTGGACAGCGCTGACCGTAGGGGTGGGCTGTGATGCGGTAGGTACGTGGCACGGTGTACCGGATGCCCGTTAGGTATCTCGGGAACCCTGTTCACATCGTTTGGGGCTGTGAGCGAAACTCCGGCCGGATCTCCTCATGGATGGAACCCGAATAGGCGATAAACCTGGACTAGAGACTTGAGTGTTTAGGTAGGTCGTGGTCTACACCCACGTCGGCTTTCGCTTGAAGTCTGCCGAGCACATGTCGTGTGCAGACGCTAAGTGGTGGAAACATGTATGAAGAAGTACACCCCTGCAGGGTTAACATCATCTATTCGAATAGCCGTGTCCGCGGAAAAGGACTTCTGGGTTGCTTATATTAGTTCATAGACAAGTGAAAGTGGATACTTTAAAATGCGCAAGATAAGCGTGAGTGCTATGGATGGCGCTCTCGTAGGGGGACGGGAGCGAATCCATAGTGGTGTATTGATATGGTGAATATGTGGACTCGTGTGCACCACCTCAAAACAGTCGCTTGCAGTCGTAGTTTAGGATAGCCACCGAGTGAAAGCTGGCTTGCTGCAGTTAAACCCCACCATCCCCTTGTTGAAAATGATGCATATGTAGTTAGTTCTGATGTAAGTCTTGCTGGGTACATTTGTACTCACGTTTGCCTATTTTATGTTTTTGCAGAGAGACTTCAGTCTCACTAGTAGTTCCACGTGGACTTCGATGTTTAGCTTGTTACCTCAGCTACGATCTTGTGCCCTCGGCAGGATCTGATAGATAGTCAGGCTTCTCAGCCTTTTTCATTTATAGATGTCTGTACCCAGACATGATAGCTTCCGCTTGTGCTTTGATTTGTATGCTCTGAATGTTGGGTCATGAGACCCCTGTTTGTAATATCTCGCTCCTCGGAGCCTATTGAATAAATTACTTGAGTCGTAGAGTCATGTTGTGATGCCATGTTGTGTTTGCACATATCGAGCATATTGTGTGTATGTTATTGAAATGCTTGGTATGTGTGGGATCTGACTATCTAGTTGTTTATCTTTAGTAGCCTCTCTTATCGGGAAATGTCTCCTAGTGTTACCGCTCAGCCATGGTAGCTTGCTACTGCTCTGGAACACTTAGGCTGGCCGGCATGTGTCCTCCTTCGTTCCTGTGTCTGTCCCTTCGGGGAAATGTCACGCTTTGAGTACCGGAGTCCTGTTAGCCGCTACAGCCCGGTTTACCGGAGTCCTGCTAGCCCAGTGCTACAGCCCGGACCCACTTGCTGATGACCGACACGTTCGAAGCTGGGTCATGGATGCCTGTCCCTGTAAGTCTGTGCCACTTTGGGTTTACGACTAGTCATGTCAGCCCGGGCTCTTTATCATATGGATGCTAGCGACACTATCATATACGTGAGCCAAAAGGCGCAAACGGTCCCGGGAAAAGGTAAGATGACACCCGTGGGGATACCGTGCGTGAGGCCGCAAAGTGATATGAGGTGTTACCAGCTAGATCGATGTGACATCGAGTCGGGGTCCTGACAGCGTTGGCATCAGAGCCGGACTGCCTGTAGGTTCTCCAAGCCAAACTGGTCGATGTTGAGTCTAGAAATTCTTTAGTTATATGTAGGGGAATTGTTTGTGGGTTGGAACGTAAGGCTCTTTTTACTCCTTATACCTTATGACATTCTGATCTGAGTCAGTCCATTCTTCCATCGGGGGTTAAGGAATTAGGATCTATTCTCTCTATCAGGATCACGTGTTACTAATCAGTAGTACCTTATAAGTTTGATGGTTACAAGCCTAGTTCAGTTCTACTACCACATTATGTAGCCAGAATGGTTCAGAACTTTGATATGATGATGTTGAGTGTGTACGAAATCCTTTGTCAAATGTCTCAAAATCCTTTTTGAGCATTTACAGCTGTTATGCTGCCGAAATTTTGCTAGAAATTCTAATGCTCTTGCATTATGATTGTGCTTTCAGATGGCCACTCGCGACCTCAATCAAGTGGTTCGCCTGACTCGATGCCTAGATGTACCCGGCCATACTGCTAAGTTGGTCAGGGTAATGACTGAGGCTGGATATCGCTGGTATCCCGAGTACACGGTCGAAGAGCAATTCCGGGACTTCAATCAAAGCCAGTATCTCTGCACTGTCAGGATATTTCCATCTTATCCTGGATCCACCGAGCCTCTTCACTGTTCCTATGGACTCGGGGTTACTATTGAGATGGCTGTGCAGGACGCCGCCTACTCTATGATGACCATTATGCGAGTCAGATCTGGTTTATTTCGGGACTCTGATTTCCGGTATATGCCAGGATCACTTCCGGGAGCACAAGGGTATCTCCAGGCTATCTATGCTGACTCCACTCAGGAGGATTCACGAACTCGCACCACTGCTGAGATGCTCGAGGATAAGGACCGTGAAAATCGGGCCTTAAGGTTAGAGCTCTTCAATACCCGTGCTGACCACTGGGCTACTTTGACTCGGTTCGCACCGGCGGTGCAAGCTGGATATTCAGATATGCGCGATCTCTATCCTGTGAGATCTGCTCTGCCGGACGTGATGGTTTGGCGTGATGTAGGAGGCATCACCCCACCTCGCGGTCCCCGCAGGCCACCGTTTGTTGGTCCAAGGCCTCATCCTAGCCCCTATGGTCCACAAGCTCCGCGAGACCGTCTGTTTCCGGATGATCATGTTGAGCTTCCAGGCTATGGAGGTGACTTCTACGAGGACTACTACGGATCGGTCTGAGTTAGCGGTAGTATCACTAGTTCACACTAGCTGTGTCGTCTATCGTCCTGCGTGACTCGTGGGATATGACCTAGTTTGTACTCTTTCCGGAGGTGTAGAAAAATAATGTATAGGAGCTTGGAATGCCTCCGATGAGATGTAATCCTCTTTTCACCGTAATAGTACTTTGTTTGGTCTTGTACTAAACCCTGTATGGTGTGTATGACGATGGAATAAAGAAGCAGTTTCTGTATCTACCATGTCATACGGATGATCATCTTGCATTCCGATTTATTCCTTACATTATGTATCCTATGTCGGAATTTTATCATCCTGACTAAAACATTGTCTTGATTACCTAGGATGGTCAACACGCGCGCTAACCCTGCTTCCCAAGAGCAGGCCGAAGGCAGTGAAGCCAGGGATGCAAATCTGCCTCATCCCCCTTCACTAGCCGAGGTTATGATGGAAGCTGAGAGAAACAAGCGGGAGACCAACCGTTTGTTGGAGCGTATTGAACAGAATACAGCACACCATCAGAGGGCTAACGTGGTGTCACTCAGTGATTTTATCAAATTGCATCCACCCACGTTCCACCACTCCGTCGAGCCTCTCGACGCTGATGACTGGCTTCGCAGTATCTCTCACAAACTGCGTTCCGCGCTGGTAGCGGAGGCTGACAAGGTCACCTTTGCTGCATATCATCTTGAAGGCCCCGCCAGTCTATGGTGGGAGAATTATGGAGCTATGCGCCCAGCGGGCCATGTCACTACTTGGGCTGAGTTCAGCGAGGCTTTCCGTGAACATCACATTCCGGAGGGTCTCATGGACCGTAAACGTGAAGAATTTTGCAGTTTCACCCAAGGCCGACTTTCTGTGGATGCCTATAGCAGGGAGTTTGGTAATCTCGCCCGATATGCAACTGAGGAAGTGTCTACTGACGCCAAGAAGCAAGCAAGGTTCCGTAAGGGCCTTAGTCCTGAGCTTCGCCGCGACCTCCGTCTGCATGAGTGCACATCTTTTCAGAAACTTGTCAACAAAGCCATCAGTGCTGAAACTGGCCAGACTGACTATGACGCAACACGCAAGCATGGCCGTGACATGGGTTCCTCATCCGGTGCTGGTCCTCAGAAGCGCCGCGTGTGGGTGCCCAACACCGCCCTGCCACCCAGGTTCACACCGAGGCCATCTTTCCAGGCGCCTCGCCCCGTTCAACAGTCTGCTCCAGCCAAGCCCTATGGGGGTCCAACCAATAATGCTCCTCCACGTACCAGTTCCGTGACTTGTTTCAAATGTGGGGAATCTGGTCACTATATGCGTGAGTGCCCCCAGACCAACCCCAATCAATCTGCTAAAGCTGTTGGCCGTGGCAAGCCGACAGGAAAAATATTCCACGCCAAGCCGGTCACCGCTTCACGTGGCCATGTCAACTGTATCTCTGCCGAAGAAGCTCAAGAGGATCCCAACGTCGTTCTCGGTACGCTTCTTGTTAATTGCCACCCGGCATCTGTTCTTTTCGATACAGGAGCCTCTCATTCTTTTATATCTGAAAACTATGCTCGCTTGCATAACGTCGCATTCGGTGATATGCCAACCTCTATGGTAATTCAAACTCCGGGATCCAAATGGCAAACTTCTAGAGTAAGCCATGGAAATGAAATCCAAGTCGACAGACTTGTTTTTCTCGCATCTTTGATAGCCCTTAAATCTTCAGATATTAATATCATTTTGGGTATGGACTGGATGTCAGCTCATCAAGCCAAAATTGATTGCTTCTCTAGGACTGTTCAACTCACCCATCCTTCGGGGAAGATAGTCAATGTCTTGACCCGAATAGCCAAGCGACAATTATATTCTCTTAACGCCAGCCCTTTGCCAGACCTTGAGGACGTGCCGGTAGTCTGTGACTTCCCGGATGTCTTCCCAGAGGAATTGCCAGGTGTTCCACCTGACAGGGATGTTGAGTTCGTAATAGATCTCATTCCAGGAACCGTTCCGATTGCTAGAAGACCCTATAAGATGGCACCCCTAGAACTAGCCGAGCTTAAGAAACAACTCGATGAGTCCTTGAAAAAGGGTTTCATCCGCCCTAGTTCATCTCCGTGGGCTTGCCCCGTCCTATTCGTCAAGAAGAAGGATGGTACGGACCGGATGGTTGTAGATTACCGACCTGTCAATTTGGTCACAATCAAGAACAAATATCCACTTCCCAGGATCAACGATCTGTATGATCAGCTCGCTGGATCCTCAGTCTTCTCCAAGATGGATTTGAGGTTGGGCTACCATCAAATCAAAATCAGAAACGGGGACATTCCTAAAACGGCCTTTGTTACTCGTTATGGCCAATACGAGTACACCGTCATGTCCTTCGGATTAACCAACGCTCCAGCCACCTTTTCTCGGTTAATGAACTCAATCTTCATGGAGTATTTGGATAAATTCGTCGTGGTCTACCTCGATGATATACTCATCTACTCCAAGAACGAGGAAGAACATGCCGAACATCTAAGGCTAGTGTTGAAGAAACTTCGAGAGCATCGCCTTTATGCCAAATTTTCGAAATGTGAATTCTGGTTGTCAGAAGTGACCTATCTGGGTCATGTAATATCTGGTAAAGGTATTGCTGTTAACCCTGAGCGAGTTCAAGCCGTCCTTAATTGGACTCCACCTGAATCGGTCAAGCAAGTTCGGAGTTTTCTAGGCTTAGCGAGCTATTGCCGTCGCTTTGTCGAGAACTTCTCCAAAGTTGCTAAACCTCTAACCGAACTCCTCAAGAAAGATAAGAAGTTCGAATGGACTCCACAATGTGAGCACAGCTTTCAGGAACTGAAAAGACGCCTGACCTCTGCTCCCGTGCTGGTACCGCCAGACTTCTCCAAGGACTTCGTTATCTACTGCGACGCCTCGCGACAAGGACTAGGTTGCATTCTCATGCAAGATCGACACGTAATTGCTTACGCTTCACGGCAATTGCACCCACATGAGGAGAATTATCCTACCCATGATCTAGAGCTTGCAGCCGTAGTCTATGCACTTAAGACCTGGCGACATTACCTCCTCGGTAATCGTTGCGAAATATTCACTGATCACCAAAGTCTGAAGTATATTTTCACCCAACCGGATTTGAATCTCAGGCAGAGACGTTGGGTTGAATTGATCACAGACTTCGACTTAGGAATAACCTACACCCCAGGGAAAGCCAACGTCATGGCTGATGCGCTAAGTCGTAAATCTTATTGTAACAACCTGATGTTACAACAAAGTCAACCGCTTCTCCATGAGGAATTTCGGAAGCTTAACCTTCACATTGTTCCTCAAGGTTTTCTTTCCACCTTGGTAGCAAAACCTACTCTTACGGATCAAATCATCGCTGCCCAAAAGCGAGATAAGGGAATATCTAAAATCAAAGAGAACATTGCTAGCGGAGGTGCTAGTTGTTTCTCCACCAATGATCATGGTGTTGTGTACTTTGAGAACCGTCTAGTGGTTCCCAAGAACCAGCATCTACGGCAGTTGATCCTTAAGGAGGCTCATGAATCTCCTCTCACCATTCATCCCGGTAGCACTAAAATGTATCAGGACCTACGCCAGAGGTTCTGGTGGACTAGGATGAAGAGAGAAATTGCTCAGTATATTGCAAATTGCGACGTCTGTCGTCGTGTAAAAGCAGAGCATCAACGGCCTGCTGGCACCCTTCAACCCTTAGCTATTCCTGAATGGAAATGGGATAAAATTGGTATGGATTTCATTACCGGTTTTCCCAGGACCAAGAGAGGGAATAATGCTATTTTCGTCGTGGTCGATCGTCTTTCCAAAGTAGCCCACTTCTTACCTGTTCGTGAGAGTATAACCGCTAGTCAGCTGGCAGATTTGTACATCTCCCGAATAGTGTCTCTCCATGGTGTTCCTTTGGAAATTAACTCGGATCGAGGAAGTCTTTTCACCTCTCGATTTTGGGAAAGTTTCCAAAATGCTATGGGAACCCGTCTCTCCTTTAGCACCGCTTTCCACCCTCAGTCGAGTGGTCAAGTGGAACGCGTCAACCAAATTCTAGAAGACATGCTTCGAGCCTCCGTTATCTCTTTCGGAATGGACTGGGAGAAGTGCCTTCCATTTGCCGAATTCGCTTACAACAACAGCTATCAATCTAGCTTGGGTAAAGCCCCTTTTGAAGTTCTCTATGGACGACGATGTCGAACACCCCTTAACTGGTCAGAGACCGGGGAAAGACAATTCTTTGGCCCGGATATGATTCAGGAAGCAGAAGAACAAGTTCGTATCGTTCGTGAAAAGTTGAAAACAGCCCAATCTCGTCAAAAGAGTCAATATGACCGAAAACATAAGGCTATGACTTTCGAGGTTGACGAGAAGGCTTATCTTCGGGTCACCCCTCTGAAGGGAACCCATCGTTTCGGTATCAAAGGCAAATTGGCTCCTCGTTACATTGGACCTTTTCGCATTCTTGCCAAACGAGGAGAAGTTGCCTACCAGTTGGAACTACCTCCGCACCTCTCCAGAGTTCACGATGTCTTCCACGTTTCTCAACTCAGGCGTTGCTTCTCGGATCCTATCCGTGAAGTGGACCACGAAACGCTTGATCTCCAAGATGATCTTACATATCGAGAGTACCCCATTCGTATCCTCGATCAAGCCGAACGTACCACGCGACGTCATAATATCAAGTTTCTCAAGGTTCAATGGTCGCACCATTCTGAGGATGAAGCAACTTGGGAAAGGGAGGATCGTCTTCGACTTGAATATCCCGCCTTCTTCCCGGAGGAACCCAAATCTCGGGACGAGATTCTTTTGAGTGGGGGTGAGTTGTCACACCCTAGCTAGTCATGCATTAGAGTGTTGCATCATGTTTACTCTTTCATCAGAAACTTGAAATGGGGATGACAGAACCCCCAGTCCCCTCTGAAACCAACTAGGGTTACTAAAATAATTTTTCAATGAACCTGAAATGCCCTTCTAAAATGCCCATCATTTTTGTCTTGGTTCAGAACCTCTGCCAAAAGTGGTGCACATTTTCCTAGGCCATCCTAGGGTTTTTGAATTAAATCATAAATATTTGAATTTGGGCATTTAAAATAATATAAAATATTTAAATGCTCAAATATCTCCAAACTAAAATGTTTCATGTTGGAAATAATCCAACTATGGGCCAGGAATAGTTTGGTGATTTTTGAAGTTGCCTAGGTATTTTATTTAATTCAACAAAGTTGCAGATATATTAAATAAAAACAGAAACAGAAGAAAATGAAAAAGCTTACCTGTCGCCCACCAGCCAGCCCACCTGGCCGGCCCAGCCCGGCCACCGCTCCAGCGAGCTGCTTGGCTTGCCAGGCAGGCAGCCAAGGTGCTCGGCGGCGGCACCGCAGCTCGCCACGCAGCTGCTCGCCGCCTCGCCGCCTCCCTCGCCCGGCTAACGCCGTGAACCGGCCTCCCTCTCTCCCCCGAACCCCCCAGACACCCCCTCTCCTCTCCAGCTCCTCCCCCTCGCACGCCCCAGCCATGGCCGACGCCACCGTCGCCGCACCACCGTCGTAGCCGTGCTCCCCGTCGTCTCCACGCCGCGCCACCCTGTCCAGAAGCTCCGCCGTCCTCTACTCCTTCGAGCTAGCCGAGCCCCGAGCGCTCGCGTGCCTCGAAGCCGCCGCACCGACCTCGCCCGAGCTCGCCGTCGCCGGAGATCCCTTTCAACGCCGTCGCTGCCTCAGCTCGTCCCCGACCCCGCCGGTGGCCTCTACGGGAGCGCTGTGAGCCTAGCTACTCCTCCGACCCTCTCCCTCTCATTCCCGAGCTGTGTAGCCACCGCACGAGGATCACACGCCCGCACCGTCGCGGACCTCGTCGCCGACGTGCTTCCGGCCACACTCCGGCCACAAGATGGTGTCCATCTTGCTCACCGAGTCCCACAGCACCTAGCTAGCCACTCCACGAGCCTCACCGACCCCTCTAGCGCCAAGTTCATCCTCGACCGAACCCCGGTGGCCGCCAAAGTCGTCGCCGGCGCCAACTCCGGCCACCCCGACCCCAACGGACTCCGCCAAGAGCTGCGGTTTGTCCTCAGCTCCACTCCGGTGGTCTCCGCGACCCATTTGGTGGCCGAAATGGCCAAAACCACTCCCGCCGCCGCGTCGGGCTCGCCGGCGGCTAAACGCCGGCAGCCGACTTTGACTTTGACCACGGGTGGGCCCTGGTTGACTCCCCTGAGTCAATGACAGGTGGGGCCCAGCCCTGTTAATTAAACAGGATTAGTTTTAATTAAATTTCAATTAAAATAATCACCCTGACATGCGGGACCCACTGTCAGGTTTGACCCAGACCTGTTCCGTTGACCTGCTGACGTCACACTGACGTCAGGCTGACGCAGTAATTGATTTTCTGGATTTAAATTAAATCAGGAAATTCCAGAATATTATTTAAACTTCAAAAATTCATAACTTTTATTCTGTAACTCCAAATTGGACAAATTATATATGAAAAATGATCAGAAAAATCCAATCTATCCATCTGTACTATTTTCATGCATGATCAAACAAGTTAAATTGATGTTTTAAGCAGAACAAGGAAAAGCACTTAAAGAGGCCATGTTTGAGTTTGAAATTTGAATCTTTGATTCAAATTTGTTCAAACCCTTCTGGTTTTAGTTGCATTAGCCCAACACACTCATATTGCCATGTTTCATGCATGCATCATATTGTTGCACATTGTTTGGTGATGGTTGTGTATCGGTGTCCTTTGCGACAGGTTCTGCCCCCGAGGAGTACCGTGATTACCCTAACGAAGAACCTTATCAGTGCATCGAACCATCAGGCAAGCAACCAACCATTTGATCATATCGATACAATCCCATGTTCTCGCTCCTGCTCTCTTTTACTGCATTAAGACAACGCGATTCAAACTGCTGTGTGCTACGGTAGTTGAACCCATTTCCTCTGCATGACCTGTCATTGCCACAGTAACTAGATGAAACCCACTAGCATGTGTAGGAGTTGATTGAGCCCTATGTATGTGTTGTTCCTACCTTGCTATGCCTGCTATGCTTAGAGTCGTGTCAGGTCTGGTTCATCTGGGTGATGGGCTAGAGTGAAATGATTATGTCGGTAATAAGAGTGGTGTGGTGAACACGATTTGGTAAAGGTATCGATGAGAGGCCATGTAGGAGTACATGGTGGGTTGTTTCATTGAAGCCGACCTTAAGCACTGAGATCTGTATATGTGATTTAAGATACAGCTACTACCATGCATTGGGCCCTGAAATATGACCCCGCTCGACTTCTTATTCACCCTAGCTCTCTGTCCAGGAGTTGCAAGTAGTTTCTGGTGTTTGTAGCCTACTGGAGGCCGTGGACAGCGCTGACCGTAGGGGTGGGCTGTGATGCGGTAGGTACGTGGCACGGTGTACCGAATACCCGTTAGGTATCTCGGGAACCCTGTTCACATCGTTCGGGGCCGTATGGGAAACCTCGGCCGGACTCCCTGCGGATGGAACCTGAATAGGCGATAAACCTGGACTAGAGGCTTAAGTGTTTAGGTAGGTCGTGGTCTACACCCACGTCGGCTTTCGCTTGAAGTCTGCCGAGCACATGTCGTGTGCAGACGCTAAGTGGTGGAAACATGTATGAAGAAGTACACCCCTGCAGGGTTAACATGATCTATTCGAATAGCCGCGTCCGCGGTAAAGGACTACTTGGTTACCTATACAGTTCATAGACAAGTAAATGGAAACTACTAAAAGCCTCAAGATAAGTGTGAGTGCCGAGGATGGCTCTTCCGTAGGAAGACGGAGGTGGATCCTCGGTAGTGTATTGAAGTGGTGAGTAGTGGACTCGTGTGCGCAAAACCATTTCAGTTGGAGTATCGTAGGATAGCCTAGCCAAGAGTCAAAGCTGGCTTGCTGCAATAACTCCACCAACCCTTCTTGATACTATGCATGTATGTAGGATCTGATGTAAGTCTTGCTGAGTACCTTTGTACTCATGTTGCTATAATCTACATTTTTACAGAAGACGCTGCAACCCCTTCTGATGGGTTCTATGTAGACGTTGACATCAACGAGTAGGCTAAAGACCCAGGTGGTGACCCTGAGCTTGTGAAGGACCACGTAGTATAGCTAGGCTTTCCAAGCCTCTTTTATTTTACTAGTTGTCTGTACTCAGACAAGTTACTTCCGCTGCTGGTTTGTATGACTGTATGACTTGTATGTGGGGTCGTGAGACCCGTACCTTTGTGTATGTTATGTATGGCTCACTGAGCCTTAAATAAAGTACTTGTGTCATAGAGTCATGTTGTGATGCTTCGTTGTATTTGCACATATCGAGCATATTGTGTGTATGATTGAAATGCTTGGTATGTGTGGGATCTGACTATCTAGTTGTTTATCTTTAGTAGCCTCTCTTACCGGGAAATGTCTCCTAGTGTTACCGCTGAGCCATGGTAGCTTGCTACTGCTCTGGAACACTTAGGCTGGCCGGCATGTGTCCTTCTTCGTTCCTGTGTCTGTCCCTTCGGGGAAATGTCACGCTTTGAGTACCGGAGTCCTGTTAGCCCGCTACAGCCCGGTTTACCAGAGTCCTGCTAGCCCAGTGCTACAGCCCGGACCCACTTGCTGATGACCGACACGTTCGAAGCTGGGTCATGGATGCCTGTCCCTGTAAGTCTGTGCCACTTTGGGTTTACGACTAGTCATGTCAGCCCGGGCTCTTTATCATATGGATGCTAGCGACACTATCATATACGTGAGCCAAAAGGCGCAAACGGTCCCGGGAAAAGGTAAGACGACACCCGTGGGGATACCTGCGTGAGGCCGCAAAGTGATATGAGGTGTTACCAGCTAGATCGATGTGACATCGAGTCGGGGTCCTGACATCAACCTTGAATCTTTCCAACTCTCTTCATTTGGATGATGTCTTGAAGGTAAACATGAATGATCACACAATCTTCTTCTTCAAGACACACTTGCAATAAGCTCAACACTCACATGACCAATCTTTGGATAATTCCTTAATAGCATCTTGGTCAACTCATAAACTCCTTGAAACCAATACATGGACTTCAAGAAAAGCCTATGGACAAATCCTACAAATAAAACTCAAGGCAGCCATTAGTCCATAGAGATTGTCATCAATTACCAAAACCAAACATGGGGGCACCACATGTTCTTTCACTTTCGTTTGCAAAAAAAGGAGGGCAAGCCCTACCATCTCACTGCTGAATGGAATGCTTGATTCACAACATTGTGTTAATTTGTGGTCCAGTTTACATGGTTACGTTAAAACCATGCATTATCACAATCATTTGAATAGGATTCAAGGGTACATCTACACAAACAAATTAGGCTTGTCAATTCTCCAATCCCGTCAACAACAATGACCTTCTAAGGGTACCCAAATTGCCTACAAACCACGGTAAATAAAAATGTTATTGGTCAATGATCTCCATCAACGTCTAGAACTTGTCTATTTGTGCAATATTTTCCATCAAATAAAATATAATTGTGTAGATTATAGGCTTCCAACTTGGCTCCGACCTCCTTTTCTTGAACATGCATACACCATATTGGCTTTTATCGTTGCACACAATAGATCCATGGCCCAACAAAATATTGTTATATGCATATGGATACAATCCATTTGCAGTGGAAGTTCTCCCCTTGTTTTGTTTTGCTTAAATGTGTGAAATAAGTCCTCATGAGATAGAACTTGTGCCTTATGAAAATGTATAATAATTATGCAAAGAAATATGGTCCATACATAATTAAAAATGGATTTAGAAATGTGGAAAACATGTCAATAAAATGCCTAGGAGCAAATCAACCATAATTGATTACAATGTGTATGCCCCGTACTTAGCAACTAACGTTTGCACCCTATACTTAATATTTCACTCCTCTAGATGCACTTGTGCCACCCAGAGGTTGAATGCGGTACCTTTACCGCATAGCCGCCGCCACATATTCTCTCAAGTCATTGTTGCTAGTGACATGCTCCGGTTCTGATAGAAATGGGCATTCTCCTCTCTTTACCTTGGTCAGGGTTGTCAAATTGCTTCGTCTCTCCTCCATGGTAGATGTGGACTATTTGGCACAACTGCGAAGTGTTATCCCACAAGTGTAGGAGATCAACTGTAGATCTATTTGATAAGTCGAAGTGTTAAACCAAACGAGGAGCAAAGGAAACTGGTCAATGAAAATTGATAAGGTTTCACTGTAAAAGCTGCAAAAACTGTTGGTTGTTTGCTTGATCAAGAGAGCAAGTGCAAGAATATAGATTTTAATAAAAAGTAAATGTGCGGCAAGGCATCTAGTCCTTAACTGTGCTAAGGACAAGTTGATTGCGTTTCTTATATGCATCAAATTGTTTTCGAGGACATCAAATATCTTTACCATTGCCTAAGAATTGTGCTAAGGACAGGAAGAGACTGGATGACTAAAGAGAAATTTTGCCACATCAACAAAGACCAAACAAAATTGTGTTGAGTCGGCGGTGATACCAGCTCGGCTGAGATGAGAGCCCTGCTTGAAGAGTTAAGGGTGTAGGATGGTTGATTTTGAAGCTAGGGTATCAAATCTAGAATTTCAGAAGAGTAGATTGACGGAAAAATTAACTTGTCTCTAAATTATACTATAAAGGCCAAAAGATAATACTCCCACCGATATATGAGGTTTAGGATATTTCAATATAGAGTACATACAGAATAAAATAAATGAACAAATACACTAAAACACGTCTGCATACATTCGATTTAGAAAAATGTTAGAACATCTTATATTTTTGAACGGACGGAGTGTTTCCTAAATATAACTCATTTTCCAATTATTATTCCTACCGACAAACTATGCTTTCATATTGATTGTATGTTGTCTCTCATACCTGATCAAACAAGCTTGAGTTACTATTTTCGCCTCGTGGTGGGAAGAAGGTAACTATCTGCCGAGCTGGACAGATACACTAAAGCCTTGTATAATGGAAGGTGCTTAGAGAGATGCTTAGAAAAATAACCCAAGTTTTTCTGAAACACCGGTGCCTATTTCTATAGAAGAGACGCTTAGTTAAGCGTCTATCCTGTACAAATAAGCACCGGTGCTTAAAAAAAGCCCGGTTTATTTCTCTAAGCACCTCCCTTAAGCATCTCCCATTGTACAGGGCCTTAAACATAAAACGAGGGGCAGCGTGGAACTACACAACGCAGAACAAATACACTAAAACATGTCTGTATACTAGACTATCTACCCCTAGTCACATCAACCCATCTTTTTTTCCCGAATAAATGACCAACACATTTTGAGGCAAATTTAACAATTTTGATCTGTGGATGATATCATTTCACAAAATGAACTGTACCTAAAAAAAATTCACTCAGCTGACCTTTTTGAGTGGAGTCCGACACGAAGGCGTCACACTACACTGTGCAACGCCTCACTGACAGGCGCTACACGCCTGGCCAGCGTCGCATCCCGGCCTGCCTAAAAATTACTAAGTCAATGTGCAACGCCTAAAAGCTAGGCGCCACACTATACAGTGTAGCGCCTAGCTTCTAGGTGTTGCACTAGTGGTTGCTTCATGCACTGTATAATGTGGCGCCTAGCTCTCAGGCGTTGCATACTGACTTAGTATTTTTCGGACCACCCGGATGCGGCGCTGGCTAGGCGTGCTGCGCCTGTCAGTCAGGCGCTGCACAGTGTAGTGTGGCGCCTTCGTGTCGGGCGCCGTTTAAAAAGGTCAGCTGAGTGAAATTTTTTTAGAGGTAGTTCATTTTGTGAAATGATTTCATCGATAGATCAAAATTGTTAAATTTGCCACATTTTGACATGCATTTTGACATGTTGTGACGAGAGGCACAACGAGTAGATTCTAGAGGGACAGGCAACCTCGTAAAAAAGAGAAGCAAAAGATCCTACGATTTGCTAGCTTTGATCGATCACGAGATTTGCCAGCATGCACGCGTCCCCTTTAGCCGAAACGCAAATATAGCGGGACATACGATGATTCTCTGTGTCATCGTCATCATCGACGGGATGTAGCTCTTCCTAAAAAAGGAGAGAATGTGAGCAACTTACCCAACACCATCACGAATTAATTTCCTTTGAGCTCGCCGTACATACCGAAAAAGGCTTTCGCCCCGCTTTATATTATAAAGCACATGCCCAAGCCAACAGTTCACAAGGAACACACAAACACACACAAATCCACACCCAACAAGTACACACAACAAGTTCACACACAAATAAAGGGGTTAATGTTGAGGGCACAACTCAACAAGCCCTAAAGCAGAAAGAAGGACATCATCTAGTCGGGCTCCGGTGGGGGCGGCGGAAGCGGAGGCGCCAGGCGGAAGGCGAGCGATCGAAGGTCGGCGAGGAGGGTGTTGATGACGTCCCGATCCTGAGGGCGGCTAAGCGGCCGCCAAAGCTGCAAGTACCCACACATTTTAAAAATGGCGTCAGTAGCGCGACGTAGAGGGACTTTTTGGATGATGAGCTTATTGCGAACAGTCCACAGCGTCCAGGCGAGAACTCCAACGCAAAGCCAGCGGATATGGCGGTGGCGGGGAGGGGAGGCGAGGATTTCCGCAAGGAGGTCGGGGAAGTTGGAGTTGCAACACTGTCCGCCAACCGTCTCGCGGAAGCAGGACCAGAGGAACTGTGCCGCATGGCACGTGAAGAAGATGTGGTTAGCATCCTCCGCGGTGCCGCACAAAGAAGCCCATCTCCGGGTCCGTTGCGCTTGAGGACTTCGACACCAGAGGGGAGGCGGCCACGAATCCACTGCCAAAGGAAGATCCTAATCTTCAGAGGCAACCGGATGTCCCATATGAGCCCAAAGGGCTCGGGAGCGGGCGAAGGCGCGATGGCTGCGTACAGGGACCTAGTAGAGAAACGGCCGGAGGCCTCTAGGCGCCACGAGATGGCATCCGGGGCGTCAGTAACACTCATCGGGAGAAGGGCGATGTCCTGGAGGAGGGAGTCCCAGGCGGCCACTTCCAGGGGCCCGAAAGGGCGACGGAACGCGAGGCGCCCTAAGTCAATAAGGGCCGTCTCAACAGAGACCCGAGGGTCAACAGCAATGGCGAAGAGAGCAGGAAAGCGGGCGGCCAGAGGGGCGTCACCGAGCCACCGATCGAACCAGAACAGGGTCGCGGACCCAGTTCCAACCGAGATGGACGTGCCGATACGAAGCACGGGGAGCAACTGCACGACGGCCTGCCAGAACTGGGATCCGCCCGACCGTTGACAGAAAGCTAGGGGCTGACCACGAAGATATTTGCTGCGGATGATGGTGAGCCACAGGCCCTCCGTCACCATTGGCGATGCGCCACAGCCACCGGGTCAGGAGGGCGATGTTCATGCGGCGGGAGGACAGAATCCCAAGACCCCCCTGGTCTTTGGTTTACAGATGTCCGGCCAACTCACCATGTGGTACTTCTGCTTGTCATCGTCGCCAGCCCAATAGAACCTGGATTGGTATTTGGCTATTTCCGTGTGCAGCGTTTCATGGAGGCTGTAAAAGCTCATGAGGAACCAAAGGAGGCTGGCGAGTGAGGAGTTGATGAGGATCACCCGAGCCGCCTTTGATAGCCAACGCCCTTTCCAAGGTTCGACGCGGTGTTGCATACGGGTCACCGTAGGACGGAGGTCCGCCACGGTGAGGCGCGAGTCACTAACGGGGATCCCCAGGTAGGTCGTGGGGAAGGACCCCAGCCTACAGTTCAAGCGATCAGCAATAGACTGGGCCTCCGCTGAGGGTAGCCAAGGACCATCACCTCGCTCTTGTCGAAGTTGATCGTAAGGCCCGACAGCTGCTGGAAGCAAAGGAGGAGGAACTTCAGGTTAGCCACGTCCTGATTTGAACCTTCCACCATTATTATGGTGTCGTCCGCGTATTGCAGAAGGGAGACCCCACCCCCTCCAACTAGGTGGGGGACAATGCCGTGGATATGGCCAGCACCCTTAGCCTTATCCAGGATGGCGGCCAGAGCATCGACCACCATGTTGAACAGAAACGGCGAGAATGGGTCTCCCTGACGGACCCCACATAGGGTGGGGAAGTAGGGCCCAATCTCGCCATTAATGTTCACGGCCGTCCTCCCACAAGAAACTAATTGCATCACGCGGGTCACCCAGCGGTCATCAAAGCCCTTACGCAACAGCACTTCCCGCAGGAAGGGCCAATGGACAGTATCATAGGCTTTATGGAAGTCAAGCTTCAGGAATACAGCACGATGATGCTTCACCTGGACCTCGTGGAGGACTTCATGAAAGACCAACACGCCATCAAGAATAAATCGGCCTTGAATGAAGGCCGATTGGTTCGGGTGAGTGATCGAGTCAGCCAGCAGGGTCACCCTATTGGCGTACCCTTTAGCCAAGATCCGAAATATCACATTAATCACAGTGATGGGGCGGAACTGGCGAATATCAGAGGTGCCCGGAACCTTGGGGATGAGGGTAATGATCCCGTAGTTCAGGCGTCCTAGGTCCATAGCCCCTGAATAGAACTCCTCGAACAGAGCCAAGACCTCCGGTTTGATCGCCTGCCAGAATGTTTTGAAGAAAGCAACAGGCAGGCCATCGGGGCCCGGGGCCGAGGCGGGGTTCATGCCTTTAATGGCTGCGAGCACCTCATCCTCGGTGAAGGGGGCCACTAGGGTCGCGTTAGCCTCGTCGGACACCAACTGGGCCCCCCTCCAAGTATCGGGGGCGAGACTAGCCCCACCCCGAGGGGTGGGGGTAAAGAGGGCTTTGAAAAAGCCGTCGACATGGGCCCGAATGGCCGCGGGACGGACGAGGGGGACGTCATCCTCCCATAAGCAGTGGATGGAGTTTCTACGGCGGCGGCCATTCGCAGTCGCCTGGAAATAAGCAGTGTTCGCATCCCCGCGGAGCACCCACCGCTGGGTACCGTGCGCCCGCCAATAGGCCTCCTCGTCGGTGTAGATGGTGGAAAGCTGATCCTCAAGATCATATCTCAGCATCCACTCATCCGGAGAGAGCCCAGAGGAGTCGGCCCGGGCATGTAGGGCTTGAATAGCCAGCAGGAGAGACTTTTTATGCTCGCGGAGGTCCCGGCCAAGATTGGCCCCCCAATCCTTCATGAATTGGCGGGCAAGCTTGGCGCAGAAGTGCCACGAGTCGACGGCGGACATGGAGCGATGAGGGGAGGCGCGGGCAAGCTCCCACCGAGCCGAGACCACTTCTCGAAAGCCGGCTTGGTTGAGCCAATAGGACTCAAACCGAAACTGCGGCGGGCAGGCGGGGCGCTCGTCCGCGGAGGAGAGGAGAATAGGGATGTGGTCCGACCCAATGCGGGTGATCGCCCGCAGCGAGGTCAAGGGGCACCTCAATTCCCATTCCGGGGAAACTAGGACACGATCCAGAACGGATCGTGTCGGGTCAGCCTGGCGGTTAGTCCAGGTAAATCTCGCCCCTGTTCTCTCGATTTCACGGAGGCCAAGCTCCGCGATCCAGTCGTTGAACAACTGCATCCGGGGGAGGTTAATCCTATCATTATTCTTCTCGTCCGGCGACCGGATGAGGTTAAAATCTCCGCCCACCACCACGGGGAGGAGGGAGGCGGAGATCTTTTGGTGCAGCTCCGCGAGGAAGGCCGGGGACCGGCGGTGATCTGCCGGACCATAGACAATGACGACCTCCCACTTGAAGTTCAGGACTCGTTCAAAGACTTCCATGCTAACGAAGAATTCACCCCGGTCCATGCCGCTCACCTCGAAGGTGGCATCCTTAACGCCTAAAAGATTGCCACCGGAGTGGCCTGAGCTCCCACTAGAAGGGAGCCAGTGCCAGGCGAAAAGGTGGGAGCTGAGGCCATCAAGCTCAGGAAGGGAGAATTCAGTGCGCATGGTTTCCTGGATCGCGATGATGTCAATGTGTTCGTCGCGCACATACTCGACGAGTTGGCGGCGCCAACCATCATGGCCAAAGCCGCGAATGTTCCAAAAAAGGGCCCGCATCTAAACCCCCATCGGGGGGCTGCTTGACCCCAGAACACGGGACACGCTTTGAGCACGCATAGCGGTGGTGCAGGAGCGAGTGCACCCACGGATGGCCCCGTCTACCACCGGAGGTGGCTGAGCAGCAGGGGTAGTCTGATCCTCGGGAGCCCTACGGAGGCGAGCACGAGACTCAGCCAGTTTGCCATCTAGAATCTCGCGAGCCCTAATGGCCGCGATCTGTTCTAAGGGAGGACCCACTTCCCCCCTGAAAACAATGGCCGAGTCAGTGGCCACCTTGGCCAGGTGTCGGATAGGTACGGCCTCAAGAGCTGAAAAGGAGCAACTGGAAGAACCGGGGAGGGCGGAATCCACACCTGACTCGAGGTTCCGGGCAGCCGCCCGGATCTCCGTCCGCTCGGCGATGGACGGGACCGACGCGTCAGCCGGGCGGGCCGCATCGAGGCGGGCGCTGCGGCGGGACGCAGTCACCGGCGTCGAGGAGGAGCGGACCCGCCTGGCGTACGCCACAGTCGGAGGAGGAGACGCGGAGCCAGGCGAGGAGACGGCCACGGCCACCACCGCAGCCGGGGAGGCTGGGGGTGGGGTGGGCATCAGAAGCCACCAGCGGGGAGAGCGGGGGGACAAGATCCAGGGTGTCGCCCGACTCTTCCCCCGCGGGCGGGGGGACCGGAGAGGGCTCTTCGAGGGGGGTGGTGCCGCAGTCCCCACCCGTGAGGGCCGGAGGGGTCGGCACAGGGGGGGACGGAGGCTCCGGGCCCACCGGAGAGGAGCACTGAACAGAGACGGCGGACGGAGAACGGGGTGAGGATGGGGGGAGACGAGCATGCTCACACTGGAGATGTCGCTGGAAGACTCCGAGACAGGAGGAGAGGGCGCCACGGGGGGAGCAGCCAGCCGGAGGGCCACTGCGAGGTCCTCAGCAGAGACCCGGGAGCGGCCCTGCCCAGATCCGCCGCGGCCCGAGGGGGGGTCGTCCGGCTCACAGGACGAGGAGCGGGAGCGCTCCGAGAGATCCTCATCCTCCTCCTGGTCGTCGAAGCGGGAGTGGCGGGGGCGGCGGTGGTGGGAGCCATCGGCATCCCCAGGCCCGCCCCCCTGAAGGCTGTCGGTGAAGAGGCGGGGGCGGCCGATATGGTTAGGCGGCTCGGGGCATATGGTGAGGTCGTAGCCGTCGTCGTTGAAGAAGACCCGGAGTGTGGTGTGCAGTTTGGAGGCGTCGAGGCACTTCACCTTGACCCGGACCTCCTCCTTGCCCAGGATCTTGGACATACTGCGAATGACCCTCTCCGAACGGGCCACATCGGGGAGGCCGGCGATGAGGAGCCAAGCCGTGTCCAGGACCGCCACGGCCTTGGGATCCCATCTCGGCTCGGAGATGTTCACCACAATCCCGTTGAGGGCCAAGGTGATGCTGTCGCTGCGGGTGCAAAAGCCCATGCTCATGGCGTCGGGGAAGATCACCGAGAAGGAGTTAGGCGCGGTGGAGGTCACCTGCCAATCCCACGAGCATCGGCATAGGTGGTTGAGCTCAGCCTCGATCAGAGCCGGAGTGGCGACGCCCTCACCCACGACCGTCACAAGGGCCAGGAGCGAGGGGGAGGGGGGCGGCAGCTCCGGCACCTCGATGTGGAAGAAGCACAAGTCCTCGAAGCCGTGGCCGTACATCATGAGTTCCTCGGTGACCGGGCGCTCCGGACAGAGGACCGAGGGGTGCCCAGCCTCCTTGCAGAGGTAGCATGTCGGGGGGTTGGGACATGCCACCTGGAAGTGACCAGGCACGCCGCAGTTGAAGCACGGGGGGCCCTCGGCGGCGGCGACGGTGCCCGAGGACGGAGCCACCATGGCGGTAGAGGTAGCGGCTGGAGGGGGGCGAGGAGGCCCCTTCTTCTTCTTCTTCTTAGCACCCGGGCGCCCACGGTTCCCATTGCCACCGTTGGGGGGTGGGAAGGCAGCCTGGGCGCGCGGGGGCTGGTAGCGGCGGTTGTCCGGAGCGGTGGAGTCGGAGGCGGGAGGCGCCGTGCGCGGGGGGGGGGGAGGACTGGCGGTAGTCCCGGCCCTCGCGACCAGGGGAGCGCCGGGTCGGGGACCGACCGCGAGCAGGGGAACGGCGGCCCGGAGAGGAGGCGCGGTCGCGGGATCCCCCACGGGTAGGGTCCCGACGGGTCGGCGAGCGGGAACGGGCGGCCTGGGGCGGGGAGCGGCGCGCAGGGCGGGGAGAGGAGCGCCGGAGGTCCCTGGAGTCATGCTCCGGCGAGCGACGGGCCGGGCAGGAGGAAAGCTGGCTGGGAAGGTCCGCCTCCCACAGGAGGCCGTCGGGGGAGGAGCGCGGGGGGTCCCGGCGGTCCTCCGCCCGGCGCTTGGGGCGATGGTCCGCGTCTCCTCGCTCCCGGGGCATGGCCGGCGGTGGAGGGGAAGGCAAGGCGGGGCGCCGGTCGGAGGGAGGGAAGGGGGCGGCAGGAGGGGCGGCAGGGTGGGGGCGACAGGGAAAGCACGAGAGGCTCGGGGGAACCCTAACGGTGGCCAAATCGTGCGCCGGGGCAGGCCAGGCCTCACCGGGAGGCGGGGCTGGGCCGCAATGGAAGCGGCGGGGCTGGATGGCCGGCCCACGGAGAGGCAGGCAGCCCGTCTCCCTCCCTGGGGCCCAACAGCCGAGAGCCCAAGGGGAGGCCCATCCACAAGGATCCCAGGCCGGCCCAGGAGCAGGGCAGCCCGAAACGACCGGCCCGGGGCAACCAGCCGGGGCACGAGGGTTTCCCCAGGCGCCGCCGGGGAGGGGCGGTGAGGCTAGGGGCCGGCGCGACGGCTGGCCGGGGACGGGGAAGGGGCCGCCCCGAAGGCGGAGATGAACGACCGGAAGGGGGTCCGACGGAACACGATGCCGAGGAGGGCAAGCGCCGACGCCGGCGACGGGACGGCCGAAGCGGAGGCTGGCGACGGCGGAGCAAGGGGCCGCCAGGAGGCGCGCGCCGCCCCGCGGTCAGCGCGGCCGGCGACTCCCCAACCACCAGCACGCCGCCGCCGGGGGGAGGCCCGAGGCCCCAAGGAAGCGCCTTTGGCCGAGGGCGACAGCCGCGCGCCCGGAGGCCACCGGGGACGCTGCCCGGACCCGCGGGGGGCCGGACTCCCACCCCTGGGAGTCGGGCCGCCGGCAGGAGCGGCAGAGGCGAGCGGCCTGGGGGGCGAGGAGGGAGGCGGTCGCGGCAGGCGACGGGGCGTCCCGCGGCGGCGTCGGCCTCTTCCGCGAGATCGGTCCAGGAGACCCGCGGGGGGGAGGGGGGAGGGGGGAGGGGGGCGGAGGCGACGGTGGAGGGGCGAGCGAGGGAGACGACGGCGCGCCGGCAGCGGGCGAGCCCAGGAGCGAGGACGGCGCAGGTGGCGGCGCCGCCGAGGCGACGGGGGCGTCACCAGAGCCAGCGCACGCGGGGGGCTCCATCCTCCCTCTGCAATGTTTTCAGGGCTCAGTGCGTGCATGCACGCATGCATGGACCACATGCAGACACATACTGGTTGCCTCGCCGTACATACACAGTACACCAGTCAATATCCTGTTGATGTGGTGCGGTTGGCTGGTTGCCTCGCCGTACATACACAGTAGACCAGTCAATATCCTGTTGATGCGGTGCGGTTGGCTGGTTGCCGGCCTTCAACGATTGCTCGAAGTTCGTTCTATATATATGGTTGACACTATTAAGATAAGAGTACAGATGCATTTGCAGCACTATTCTAGCTGCTCACTTGCGGCCAATCGTTGGCTTCAGTCTATTAAGATCAGAGTACAGAAAGGGCAAGTCTTATAATTTGAAAAGGCCTGAGCAAATCATGAAAACGATTCGATCTAACTCGGCACCATTTGGGCACTAGCGGTTTGTATTCAACTATTCATCTCTCTAGGTACACTCTGCTGGTTGCAGTTGAACGATAGTCGTACTACCAACGTGGTTCCTTTCACTCCTCTTCAAACAAAAAACGTGGGTTTGTTCCACGCCAACAGCCCCGTAGCTAAGAGCAACTTCAACGCGTCGACTCATTTCGTTCGTGTGTGTTCGTTTGGATTAAAAGAGACACAAAAGTCGGCCCAACATGCCGGCCCAAACGGACACGTGTCCTTTTTTTGTCCGCCTGCCGACCTATTCCCGATCCAAATTTGAGCCTCATTTGCGTTGATCCATTCCCGGCACAAATTTAAGCCTCATTTGCGTCAACCCATGGATGACGTGCTGACCCTCGACGCCGCCGCCGGCCTCGCCTCCTCCGACCTCACCGTCGTCGCCTCCGCCATAGCCAAGCCCCGCGTGCCCCGCAAGATTGTGGCGCCGTCGAAGAAGAAGCAGTTGACGTCCGAGGAGCGGGCCGTGCAGTCGGCCAAGAGGAAGGGCTGGAGGCACGCGCAGGACCGCAAGCTCGAAGTCGCCGCCCTCTCCGCCGCCGCATAGTAGGAGGAAACCAACGCCCGAGTGGCCATGGCAACGAGGGAGGTCCTGCTCTACCTAGGGTTAAACCTGGCCATCACGGGCTTCTCAGCGCCACCATGGCCGTGGCCAGTACGGCTCGTCGACATTTCCTCTGGTGGTACTGCCAGAGTCGCTGTGTGTTTCTGCCACCCAGCCAATTCCCGACTTCCATGTCTATCCGCAGGCCTCCCGCTTCTCCAGGGAATGCTCGCTGGAGGTGAGCGTGGTGGCGCTGTCCACGCCCGCGGCCATGGCCGTCGACCTCAACGCCACACCGGTGGCCGGTATATCATCCTCCAGAGGGGCGAGGAAACACCAGCGGGAGATGCTAGCCAATAAGTTTCCCAATGCCCGCAACATGTTCGACAGAATGCCGGCCATCGGTGACGACAAGATGGTCAACAGTTTCATCGTCGAGAACATCATCTTCGAAGGCGGTGCGGGAGCCGCTGCCTCCGCAGGCGGTGCAGGCACGGCTGCCTTCGATCCCAACGAGACCCAAAGCCAAGACGACTGAGCGCCATTCATGCCTGCCACCTTTGATCAAGCTGGCATGGACGACTCCTTCATGCAAGACTAGGTCGGCATGGGCATCACCTTCCCGCTCGACCACGAATTCTCGGAGGACTACGGCCTTGAGCAGAGGTGGAACCAGGATTTCTAAAAGCCTAGGGCTAAAACTAATTAACTAAAAATAACATCAAATACCACACATACCAATGCATGTTAGAAGTATGCCATAATTTCCCATTAGAATGAAATATGAATTCATTATTATCACAAGAGGAAATTCAATAAAAACAAATAGTTTAACAAAGTGCATCATTGCAAATGTTGGTACCAGTTTTATGAAGACTTGCTTAATTTAAGGCCATCATTTCTTCACCATCAATAGTAGAAGGGCCTGGAGCTACAAACATAAAATCCAGTATTTAAATCATGACACTGTACATAGACTAAGTGAATTGTTCATACAAAAAAAATCAAAAGGGACATAATATATCATTATCACAAACTGTACGAGGTAGTGGCCCTTTGCGTTTCCTCATTTTTTTATAGCACCGTATAATCTTAATATCATTAAGATTTGCAAATACATCAAGCTCAATATAGCACACCAAACGGTGACTCATACATTCATCTTATTCGCAACTCGTTTTTTACAATGCTCATTGTTGTGGGTATTGTTGAATGTAGGCTGGTTGGATGTTGATACGTCTTCAACGTATCTACTTTTTCAAACACTGTTGTCCTTGTTTTGGACCATAATTTGCATGATTTGAATGGAACTAATCCAGACTGACGCTGTTTTCAGCAGAACTGCCGTGGTGTTAGTTTTGTGCAGAAACAAAAGTTCTTGGAATGACCTGCAAATCCACGGAGATAACTTATGGAAAATATAAAAAATATTGGCGAAAGAATCAATGCCAGGGGGACACACCCTGTCCACGAGGGTGGGGGGCGCGCCCCCTCCCCTGGGCGCGCCCCCTGTCTCGTGGCCCCCCTGATGCTCCACCGACCTCAACTCCAACTCCATATATTCCGTTTCGCAGAGAAAAAAGTCAGAGAGGAAGTTTCATCGCGTTTTACGATACAAACCGCCGCCAAGCCCTAAAACCTCTCGGGAGGGCTGATCTGGAGTCCGTTCGGGACTCCGGAGAGGGGGATTCATCGCTGTCGTCATCATCAACCATCCTCCATCACCAATTTCATGATGCTCACCGCCGTGCGTGAGTAATTCCATCATAGGCTTGCTGGACGGTGATGGGTTGGATGAGATTTACCATGTAATCAAGTTAGTTTTGTTAGGGTTTGATCCCTAGTATCCACTATGTTCTGAGATTAATGTTGCTATGACCTTGCTATGCTTAATGCTTGTCACTAGGGCCCGAGTGCCATGATTTCAGATCTGAACCTATTATGTTTTCATGAATATATGTGAGTTCTTGATCCTATCTTGCAAGTCTATAGTCACCTATTATGTGTTATGATCCTACAACCCCGAAGTGACAATAATCGCGATACTTCCTGGTGATGACCGTAGTTTGAGGAGTTCATGTATTCACTATGTGTTAATGCTTTGGTCCGGTTCTCTATTAAAAGGAGGCCTTAATATCCCTTACTTTCCAATAGGACCCCGCTGCCACGGGAGGGTAGGACAAAAGATGTTATGCAAGTTCTTTTCCATAAGCACGTATGACTATATTCAGAATACATGCCTACATTACATTGATGAATTGGAGCTAGTTCTGTGTCACCCTATGTTATAACTATTACATGATGAATTGCATCTGACATAATTATCCATCACTGATCCATTGCCTACGAGCTTTTCACATATTGTGCTTTGCTTATTTAATTTTTTGTTGCTACTATTACAATTACTACAAAACTGCTATCGTTACTTTTGGCACTGTTACCTTTACCATCATACTACTTTGCTACTAAATACTTTGCTGCAGATACTAAGTTATCCAGGTGTGGTTGAATTGACAACTCAACTGCTAATACTTAAGAATATTCTTTGGCTCCACTTTTGTTGAATTAATAAATTTGGGTTGAATACTCTATCCTTGAAAACTGTTGTGATCCCCTATACTTGTGGGTTATCAGATGTTGATTGAAAAAAAAGATTTAATTGTACGTGTCCTCTTCATCGTGGATTTCTAGTTTCTTATTGAGAACAGAATAAAATCGACTAATTAAATAGTACTTCCTCCGTCTGAAATTACTTGTCGTAGAAATGGATCCATTCAGAGAGTATAACATCACCAACTCAGTAAGTTTGGTTGATATGAAGGAACTAGGTAAAACAAATTCAGATGGTACAAACTACATGCCTGTACGACCGTCGACTGGGTGTACGCTCACTGCAATTTAGCAGTAGTTGGAGGAGAGGTGGATGGTAAGGACGCCGGACCGGGCAAAGCGCAGGTTGACGAATACAAGGGGTCGATGGCGATGCATCGCGAGAGTGAGGCAAGGGTTTCTATGTTGTCGATCGTCTGAGGAAGCGTCCACTAGGCTGGGGCGCTGGGCGTTTCATTTTCTGTTCTAATTGGAGTTGCACGTGGAGGTAGAGTGCTTATTGTTTGGTAAATGGGCTGATCTACTTGTAGCCTTATACGTTTATGGGCTGAAGCCTGGGGCTGGGCTTCTGTCCATCTCAAATTTTTGCTACTTATGTATAGGTGCAAGTTGGGCCACACCTGGGGCTACAACCCTAGTTGCACCAGGCCCAGTTCCGCCCCTGGCCTTGAGGGAGAGGATGAAGTGGACATCGAAGGGGAACCTTTGTTCGAGGACGAGCTCGCGAACCAAGCTGGCGCAAACAAGAAGCGCAAAAGCAAGCGGCCGAAGGCATACACGCAGCCGGAGGACAAACTCCTTTGTGAGTGTTGGAAGGACATTGGACAATACCCCAAGGTCGACGCCGAGCAAAAGGCATCTACCTTTTGGCGTCATGTTCATCGTGAGCACCATAAACGCAAGAAGTTTGCACCCTGCGAAATTATCATCAAGCGCGGGTAGGTGTCTCTCTCGAAGCGATGGAGGATGATACAACAAGAGTGCAACAAGTTTTGTGCAACCCTTGAGAGCATCGAGGCACGTCCCATGAGCGGCCTCGGCCTCAAGGATATGGTATACATGCGCCCCTCTTCGTATCCGTTTTTGCTGTGCTTGCATGTCCATTTGCCCATATGCTTGCATGCTATTCATTTGTAGGCATTCCAAGCTTTGGAGGCATTCAAGGCCCAACATGATGCCTAGTCCTTCAACCTCTCCCATTGTTGGATGGTCATCAATGGGGAGGAGAAGTTAAGGTGCAATATGCCACCCCCAAGGCGCGTGGGGGGAGGAAGTCGTGGAGGAGCATGGGGAGGGCGAGAAGCCACGACCACAGGGGGAAGACCATCTCCAAGAATGAGGACAAGCATGATGCAGCGTCGATTTCCTTGCATGACACTTTGGAGGGCATGATGCGCACGGACACAATGGAGGAGAATCGCCAGCAAGACAAGGAAGAGAAAATGAATGACTTCATGGAGATACAAAGGAGGAGGGTTGAACTCGAGGCGGAGAAGCAAGCTAAAATGCTCGAGATGGTGGCGGAGAAGCAAGCGAAGATGCTCGAGATCGAGACCGCCAATGCCAAGACCAAGGCAAAAGAACCGGCGTTCGCTAGAATGATGACGGGGGTGGAGATCATGAATATGGACTTGAGCACGGTGTCATTGAGGAAGAGGCCATGGTACGAGAAGATGCAAGCCGACATGCTCAAATTCGATGACGAGTGAGCGCCGTCTTTTTTTTTGTATGCCGGCAAGTGTGTTGGCATGACCACGGATGAGATGACATGGTCGAACTCCTGCCCCTTTTTGTGTGCTGGCATGTGTGCCGGCCACTGGCAAGTGCACCAACATGAACTATGTGGTGGCTCTTATGGAGGTTGGCATGGTGCTGGCATGAACTATGGGCGATGGCATGGCCGCTGGCATGATCTATGGCTGCGGGCCTTTAACAATTTGTGTGCGGACATAAAATGGGTCTGCACGTTGGGCGCACACCCGAACCAAACGCAAAACGGGGCGAACGACGAGCGGGCGGCCAACCCAAACGAAGGAAAAGCGGACAAAGCGCGTGTCTGTTTGGGTCGTCACGTTGGAGTTGCTCTAAGCGCCAATCCTGGGGTTGCTTCAAGGATAATTATCTAGTCTCCCTCTTTCCGTATGACAAATGCCGAAGGGGTTTAGGGCACTTCTAATCGATCCCCTATAACCGGCTATAGGAGTAAAAATCCGAATTTACTCATGTAACCAGGACCTAGCCGAACCCTTAAAACTGTTAGTAGACCGCTTATCATGTCCTTATATTTACTCCACCACTCGGCGACGAAGTGAAAAATCTCACCCCCTCTGCCTCTCCTCATCCCCCCGCCGCCCCCAATCCTCGCCTCGACACCGCCCCTGCTTGCCCCCATCGTCACCGCCATTCCCCACTGCCCCAATGGCCGGATCCCATAGCCGCCACTCCCCGCCGCCCATCCGCAGCGGGGATCCCCACCACCACAAGCGCCTCCTCTTCCTCAAGCCACCGTTGAGCAGTCGATGTGGTCCCCACCCCCGGCTCTCCGACTTCCCCGACCCCCTCTGTCATGGCAGCCATAGAGGAAGTACATCAGCGTCCATCAAAGGCCTGATAACCCACAAGTATATAGGGGATTGCAAAAGTTTTTGAGGATAGAGTATTCAACCCAAATTTTATAGATTCGACACAAGGGGAGCTAAAGAATATTTGCAAGTATTAGCAGCTGAGTTGTTAGTTCAACCACATCTGGAGATTAATTATCTGTAGCAAAGTGATTAGTAGCAAAGTAGTATGGCAGTTTTGATAGTAGTAGCAATAGCAATAGTAACAGTAAGCAATTATTTTGTAGCAAGTGCAATAGTGACAACAACAATAGTAACTTAGCAAGATCAATATGTCGGAATATCATAGGCATTGGATCGGCGATTTGTTGGGTGATATTCATCATGTAACAGTCATAACCTAGGGCTATGCGACACTAGCTCTAGTTCATAAATATAATGTAGGCATGTATTTCGTAAATAGTCATACGTGCTTATGGAAAGAACTTGCATGACATCTTTTGTCCTACCCTCCCGTGGCAGCAGGGTTCTATTGGAAACTAAGGGATATTAAGGCCTCCTTTTAATAGAGAATCAGAACAAAGCATTAACACACGGTGAATACATGAACTCCTCAAACTACGGTCATCACCGGGAAGTGTCCCAACTATTGTCACTCCGGGGTTGCCGGATCATAACACGTAGTAGGTGACTATAACTTGCAAGATCGGATCTAGAACATAGATATAATGGTGATAACATAAACGGTTCAGATCTGAAATCATAGCACCCGGGCCCAAAGTGACAAGCATTAAGCATGGTAAAGTCATAGCAACATCAATCTCAGAACATAATGGATACTAGGGATCAAGCCCTAACAAAACTAACTCGATTACATGATGAATCTCATCGAACTCCTCACCGACCAGCGAGCCTACGAAGGAATTACTCACTCTCGATGGGGAGCATCATGGAATTGGCGATGGAGAAGGGTTGTTGATGATGAAGATCGAAGATCCCCCTCTCCGGAGCCCCAAACGGACTCCAGATCTGGCTTCCCATGAA